>NW_009204861.1:2995-41104 GCF_000690835.1 Fulmarus glacialis
CTGAGCCTCCTCTTCTCCAGGCTAAACAGTCCCGGTTCCCTCAGCCGCTTCTCATAAGACTTGTGCTCCAGACCCTTCACCAGTTTCGTTGCTCTTTGGACACGCTCCAGCACCTCAATGTCCTTCTTGTAGTGAGGGGCCCAAAACTGAACACAGTATTTGAGGTGACCATGGAAATGATTTTTCTATTCAGTGACTGAATCAAAAAAGTCATTAAAAAATTTCAATCATTTTGGGCATACCATAGACAAGACATTCAGTGTCACTCCTATCTCCAAGAAGGAGGATGTGGGGAGCTATAGACATGGCAGTGTTACCTCCCTGGGGAGGTGATGGAGCAAAAAATCCTGGAAACCATTTCCAAACACAAAGGACGAGAAGGTCATTGGAAGTAGTCAGCATGGACTTACAAAGGGGAAATCACACCTGACAAACCTGAAAAACTTGTATGGCAACATGACTGCCTCAGTGGTCAAGGGGGAAGCAGTGGACATTGTTTATCTTGACTTTAGCAGAGCTTTTGACACTGTTTGACATAACAACTTCACAGACAAGCTGATGAAGTGTGGGCTAGATAAGTATACAGTGAGGTGGACTGAAAAATGGCTGAACTGCCAGGCTTAAAGGGCTGTGATCAGTGGCATAAAGTCCAGCTGGATGACAGGGCAGATAAAAAACTGGGAGAAGTGGTCAATGCACCAAAGGGTTGTGCTGCTATCCAGAGGGACCTCAACAGGCTGGAGAAATGGGTGGACAGGAACCTCATGAAGTTCAACACAGAGAAACTGCAAGTCCTGCGCCTGGGGAGGAACAACCCCATGCACCAGTATATGCTGGGGGCCACCCAGCTGGAAAGCAGCTTGGTAGGAAAGGACCTGGGGTCCTAGTGGTCCAAGCTGACCATGAGCCAGCAATGTGTCCTTGTGGCAAAGCAGGTTCACAGGGTCCTCTGCTCAGCCCTGGTGAGGATCTGGAGTTGCTGTGTCCTGTGTTGGGCTCCTCAGTGCAAGAGAGATGTGGACATCCTGGAGAGAGTCCAATGAAGGGCCACTAAGATGATGAAGGGACTGGAGCATCTCTTCTATGACGAAAGGCTGAGAGAGCTGGGGTTGCTCAACCTGGAATAGAGAAGGCTTAAACAGGACCTTCTCAGTGTGTATAAATACTTGATGGGGGGCCAGTAAAGAAGACATAACCAGACTCTTCTTGGTGGTGCCCAGGGACAGCATAAGAAACAACAGAAAATTCCATTTAAACGTAAGAAAAAACTGTTCTGTGGTGGTCAAGCACTGGAGCAGGCTGCCCAGAGAGGTGGTAGAGTCTCCAACCTTGGAGATACTAAAAACCTGACTGGACACGGCCCTGAGCAGCCTGCTGTAGCTGACCCTCCTCTGCCCAGTGGGGTAGGACTGGATATCCCGAGGTCCCTGCCAGCCTCTGCCGTTTTCTGAGTCTGTGACACTGAGACAAGATAACAGCAGGGAACTGGCAGATGGAAAATACGGATTTTGGTTTACTTTGCAGTAAAAGACCAGTAAGAAATGACGGGTTGGAGTTGCCAGAGAGATGCAGTGGTGAGCAGGGGTGCAAATAGGCCTGCCAGCGGGATCACCGCTGCAGCAGGGGAGGTGTTGCAGCACACCCCACCTACGGCTGCATTGCAATGGGAGGGCGGCATCTCCCACTAACACTGTCTTAGTTGGTCAGTAAGAGCTGATGCAAATAAAGCTCTGTAAAATAAAGCCTAGTGGCAAGAGCAGCCAGCTTCAAACCCAAGTCTTGGGACCATCCATCCCAAAACCAGCTCCCTTGCCAGCGCACACCAGTGCTAACATGTTCCCCATCCCTGGAATCTAAAACTGGAATCAATATCTGCAGGTGTGCTTTAACTTATGCTACTTTAGTGGATGTTTCTGGTGAAACAGGCACCAAGGAACGGCTAAAGTGCCAAAACTGTATAGGTAAGAGGCTGTGAGAAGAAATCGGAGATTTCCTTCCTCCTGTGTTCAGAGCCACCTTTGTCCCACCAGCTGTGGCATTCCTCCAGCAGCACATCGAGGTGGGAAGCACACCTGGGCTCTTACCTCCCTCTTCGCATTTTGTTTCAGGTGTTTGTGATTAGCTAAGGATCCTGCCACCAAACTATTTTGGGACAGCAAGGTGTTGGCTTTTGCAGATTTAACACATATTACTGTGAATCATCAGGAGCTTTTTATAGATACAGTTTCTGAGGTTAAACAGACTGTGTTTTAATTTAAAGTATTTCACCTGTGCATTGCAAAACAATATAGAAAAACCCCACATTTTCCAGATAACCTAGTAGATTTTAATCTTTTTTTAAGTAAAGTCTGGTAACTTCAAAATATTGTTTAATGAAGGATCCTAAACCCGAGAAGTTTTTTTTTATTACTATTTTGAACATTTAATAACGGTTTCTGGCATATTCCAATTTTACATTGTTTTGAATTATATTACAATTAACATTAATTAATTTTCTTAGTAATGCCACTTATTTTGAAACCATCAGTATTGCTGTGAGTGAGCTGGTAACTTCAGGTACAGCACTCCCCTCTAGTGGGTAAAATCAGACTGTCCCGATTTTGCAGGATCTGCTGCATCCTGCTCATTAGCGCTGGCTGGAAATTAAAGCTTTGCTTTTCCCCCAAATATCTTGAAGACTCTGAGTCGATTTTATCTTTTTATGGTCTGTTATTTATTTATGGTACGTTATTTTTGTCCTGAATTGTAATGGGAAGGATAGAGGGGCACTCACGGGGGTATGCGAGGCTCAGGTTCAGCTCCTACTCGTGAACCTTGGTTCGGAGCAGTAATTCCCTACGTGCCCTAGAAATCCTTCTGCTAAAAGTGCCATCAAAACTAGCTTGAAATACTTCATTTCCACAAAACCTTTTAGAAGCTAAAATTATTTTTTAAAAACTCAAAAGGAGACTAGGCAATTCATGAAGGACAGGTTCACCAGAGATCACCGTCCAGCTCCTGGCTCAGCAGCTGATCTAACCCACTCAAAATCCTTAAGCACTGGCATTTTCTGATTCAAAACTATACCTTTGTAATGTTTTCCTGTTCTGTGATCAAGAAGCAGTGATGTTTAGGTTTTAGGAAGCTATTATGGTCAATATAACAAGGAATATCCTCTCCCCAAAACCCATGTCTGGCCATTTGTTACAATTCTGCTATGCTGCAGCTGTAAGGGAGAACTGTTTCTAACAACCCCATCTCTTTTTTATTTTTCTCTTACATAATTGTGGTCATGTCTTTAATTAAGTTAACATAGGATGTTGCACTGTGCTCGCCAACAGCTTCCTGAATTTTGTGATCAATCCCATCAGACGACAGAAATCAGAGCATCATCTCCGCTGGTACCACCTGCACTGAGTGCAAGCCACCGATATTTGCATGAACCAATTTATCTCTTAAAAATATTTCTTCTCGACTGAAGCATAAATTGCCTTTACCCTAATGCGCTATATAATGAATTGCATTTGAAATATGTTTATTTTTAGCAAAAAAATGCTAATAGAAGCCTGCCATTAAAAATAGACAGTACAGTTGGGACAGAAATAAGGGCTAGGGAATCTTTCTTTCCCTGATCAGCGCAAATGCCCTCTGTGTAAGTCACTTGGGGAGAAAGCATGAAGTCCCTACGGAAGTTAGTCCCTCCAGCTGGGGAAATTGTGAACAGCAAGTCACCACTTGTCACCTGAGCCCCGGCTTACAAGTAGCCTCTGCGGTCCAGCGTTTCCAAGGAGCTGTTGTACCTCCTACGGAGACCAGGGGTACAAGATGGAGACAGTGCCTTTTCCTTTTCCTCTCTCCCTGTTGGATGTCTGTGGATCCAATATGGGTTTTTAATGTGCCTCCAGCCGTGCCGGGCTGCAGCGGGTGAGGACAGTTCGGTGGGGAGACCACAGTGGGGCCTCCGGCATCACCGGCTCCCGCCCCTCCTCTCTCAGCAGCTGCTCGGCTGGCCAATGGGCTTTATCCTAGACAGGCTTTTCCGAATGTCTAAGTGAATTTTCCCTGGCTGCACTTTAAGCCCATTACTTGTCACCTCCCCAGAGAGAATGATTTATTCCCTTCCCTTTTGCAGCAGCTTTTTTCATAGTTAAGAGTGTTATGTCTGGTAAGTCTCCTTTCCTCTAGGCTAAACAGCTCAATTGCCCATGTTTTCTCTTACATTAAGATTTCCAAGGCTTCTGACCGCTCTTGTTGCTCTGCTCTTGTCTTTACCCAGTAGGACCACTTCTCTCTTATAGTCTAGTGCCAAAAAGCCAACCAAGCAGCCGAGGCCTCGCCGAGTAGCCTGGTAGAGTCGCTTTGCACATCTTGGCAGATAATATTCCTGCTTACACATCCTTATAGGGCCCCATGGACTCATGCAGTCAGTTGGTCCCTAACTTATATTTTGTACAACTCCTTCTTCTGCCCATGTACATATCGTTATTGAATTGTGTCCTATTTTTTCATGCTATTTCTCTAACTCATTATAAATGCTGAGTACTGTTTCTGTCCTACAACACACTTGCAGCCCCTCCTGGATAACTGTGCCCTGCAAATGGAAGAGGAGATCCTCTATTCCATTATCGAAGTGGTTAATGAAAGTATTTTAACATATCAGACCTAAGACAGATTCCCATGAAACTCTAATAAATGCAGTCCTTCAGCTGGACAGCAAACCACTGATCACAACTCTAAGAGTATGTCTTTCCAACGAGTTTTGCATTTATTTTCATAGCAGTTTATCTAAATAGTGTTTTCAGATTGTAGCCCCAATGGTGAATACCAGAGACAAGACTTGCAGGGACGGTTCAAGTCTTCTAGTAGACTGGCTTACATAAGTGGAAAGCAGATAACCTTCCAAGCTGCCCTGGGAATAGTTTCATGGTGCATCATGGAAGAGCTTGCCCATCCCTCCCAAGCCACACAGAGGATGTGTCCTTCAGCTTCCAATAAAATAGCCTAATACACATCTGCTCCTCTGCACCATTCATCCCACCTGGAGCAGGGCCCCGGTTTGCCACCTGTGGGACGGTGGGTTTCCCAGGCGTGGGAGTTCTGGAGCACAGGGATCTCCCCCTCAACAGCAGCAAAGACCATGGCAGACTCCAAGACCTCCTACTCTCAGGGCTGAACTCCTGCCAGTCTCCAATGGGTCCTTGCACTGGGGCCCTTCTGGCCCTGGATAATTTTGCATTGCAAGCACACAGTTACACCGTTAGAAAGGGTGCTCACCGCACTAGAAAGGGCTCCTTTTAGGAGGGACGATGTTAACTTTCCTGTGAGAAGTTTTCAGTCACAGACAGGGAAGTGCTTTAGAAGTGAAGATGTGACATAGGTCTGCTCGTACAGACTCAAGTCAGGAGACTGGCAGCTGCTGCTATTTCACTGTGGAAGCACTGCGTTTTTTTCTGGCCGAGCTCTGCTCAACAGAGATTACAAATCTAATTTCGAGCATTATTTTCCAGCATTTTGCTTGAAAGATAGGTTCAAGTAGGGCAGTATCTCCTTCTTGCTGCCGAAAGATCTTACACACGGAGCTCTAGCCAACAAACACTGCCTTCATTCGGCAAAAAAGACCCTGTTTTCACAGAGGACCAGACGAGAAATCCCAGTCTGAGTCTTTGCTAGTTGAAAATGACCTAAAAAGCCTGAAAGTTAAAAGCTTAACCAGGGAAATTCCAAAATCCTGAAAAATAATCTAGTAAATATGATTTATTTATTTCATATGTAATCAAGAGAAAATTCTCATCTTGCAAAAAAAGTCCTTGATAGATCCACAGTGCAATCCATTATCGTACAATCTTAGGAGTTGAGTTGGGTCTACTGAGTCAAAAAGGAATCAGAAAGGCCTAAAAGCGTTTCCAGGAGATGTAGATTGTAACAGAAGACATGGCTGGGAGTCTAGATAAAAAGTACTAGTTTAAGAAAAGTATAACTAATTCCTTATGTACAGGCTTTAGCATTTCTTGGGACCAAACCCATTACTTCATAATTCTAGACTGCAACCTAAACTGGGGTTATAACAATCAGAATCTAGGAATCCCAATTAAAGAAGATTTACCCACAGTGGTATGTGTTTCATTAGCAGGTAACATGAAGAATCAATATTTTATGACCTGTCACATATTTGAGTCATTTGTCATGTTTTATCCTTAGATGTTGAAGTTATTTGACAGCTCTAAAGTAGAAGGAAGCAAAACAGAAAAGAAGTTTTTTGCTGGTGTCACACTTTCAGACAAATTTAACGGGTGATAGTCTACAACAAGCAATTAAAACACATTGGTCTCTTATTACAGAACAAATTCTACTCTGTGGGGCCTGAGGGAAATGCATCTCATAAAATTTGCTATTTTTGTATAAGAAGACAGCACGAACTATACTTTCCCTGCATGAAAAAAAGCAGAAATGCTGCTACTTAGCAATGCGCAGATGAAGACTGATTTTGGCACTTTACATAATAAGGAAGCAGCAAGATCCACCTGCAAAGCCTCAACACTTGTCCTCTGCTGGGGTTCAACTACTGAGTCCTCAGATACCAGTCTCAGTGGAACCACAGACCTATATAGGAACGTACCCATATGGAAGATAGTGCATATCTATTGTCCAGATAAAAAGCACGACAAAGGAAGGAGGAGGAGGAAAGAATGAAGATGAAATGCTTGTGCAGTTACCTAAAAGTTTAGAAATGTCACAAATGCTATTTTTTTTTCCAAGTTCTGACTCTGCAACACATGTTGCAGTTGAATCTCAGCTTTCAAAAAAAAAAAAACCCTTCTGTTCCTCATAATTGCAAAGAAAATCCCTAGCTCTCAGGAAATGTGAGGTAAGTAGGAAAGAAATTAGACTTTTCAGAAACTTCCCTGGTTTGCGAAGGTTTGTGGCTCATTAAGGCTTTCTGGAAAACAAGGACTTCATTTCATGAGCAGTGTTGACAGGATGGGTCTTCTCTCTCCTCTGGTGTGGAACAAAAAAGGAGACATTTTCATTTTTATTTGGTTCTGTAGGTAGTGGAAAAGAGCCAGTTTCCAAAGTAGCCAAGACCTTGTTTATCAGAGCATTTCCACATCCTCCTAGAATAACTCCTTTGATGTGATAAAAACAAGAAGCACCTAAGAAAACTTCAGTCTCAACAAATTGGTATTTTGCACTGAAAATCCCTTCAATATAAAGTTCCTATGGGCAATATCAGCAAAGTAAACGCCAAGCACTGCAGCTCTGCACAACTGCCTTGTCAGGCATGTCAGAAGAAAGGAGATTTTTCTTTTTCCTTGAGTTTCTGCTTATTTTTAAATTCACCGGGACTGAAGCAGCAGCTTGGCTCTCCCCGGCTGCAGGGACTTTGTCCTTGGTGATCCCCTGCCCCACGGTCTCAGAAACCCAGACAGCCTTTGCTCTTCCCCAGGGCTGGGGTGATCTGCGAGGACGTGACCGCTAGAAAAGGACTCCGAATGAGGAGATGTTTCAATGTCTGAAATATTTAATCCCTGCTCTCTCTGGGATATTCATCATCACAGATTTACTTATCTGCCGCTCACTGACAGCAGCGGCTGACAAGGACGATGACAGCTGACATACATTAACCCAGCTGTACAGCACAAGCTATCACTCCAGAGCAGAAATCCATCATTATTATTTAAGCACCGAGGAGGTGTCTCGGTTGGTGCAGGAAACAAAACGCAGGCGGCACCTGCACTGAGAAGGTGACACCAGCAGGGTCTGTGGGAGGCGAGGGCTCTCGGCACGACCCTGAGCCCTGTTAGCCCAGAGCAGCCCGGCACCGAGGGCACGGGCAGCATCGCCCATGCTCCCACCGCTGACCTGGCCCATGGCGCTCGCAGCAGGGCCATACCCTGATGGAGAAAATGAGAGGGAAGGATGGACAAAAATCACTTGTTTAGGGTGGGAGGGTGGAAGCCTTTATTAGAGCTTTGCTAGAGCTACGCAGCAGGATCGTGCATTAACCCCCGTACTAAAGGCTGTAGGTAGAGTGACAGGCGTCACTGCACAGCTCCTCGGGAGTGCTGCTGCGGGTGTAACTGTGCCGACCAGACTCGTCCTCCCTTTGTCTAAGCTCCCTCCTTTTTTATTGATGAGCTTCATCTCTGAGCAAATCTATATCAGTGTCGTCTTTATCAGTTGGGTTATTCTGAACTATTACTGTCTCTGAGGAAGGGGTGGCTGAGTTTTGAGGAATCCTAGTGAAACTGGGTTTTGGTTTGAGGTGGTGGGGTGGGGGGTTTCCCCTTCCCTGTTAATTTTTTTCCACCAGACTGGTTGCTTCTTGAGACCGCCCTGCTGTCTCTTGCCGTTACAATGGCATCCTCATGTAGAAAGGTGGTGTTTACACAAGAATTGCCTTATGGTCATTGGTGGGAATAGCCAAACTAACAGAAAATTGTGTGTGTGTGTGTGTGTATGTGTGTGTGAATCAGGTGTAGGGAGGAAGGGGGAAAGAAGCCACCAAGGCTCCTAAGCCCTGGAGCCAGTCTTACATTGTATGAGGTGATCCTTCCAGAGGAGGGAATAAGGTGGGCTATTTACAGCACCACGTGGATGCCACATCCGAGCGTTGGAGAAGGCTCTGCTGGAGAGCGGGAGCTTGTAGAAAGAGCTGCCCTTCAGACCACTGATGGTCTTCTCACTCCTGTAAGAGACACCAGAGGTTGCAAGTAAAGTTCATACAGTTGAGGCTTCTGTATTCATGCCTTCATATAGACAGGCCTCAAGGATAGGGCTAGAAAACACGCGATGTATTAAGATGCTTACAGACTGATTACCTGAAGAGATATTTATTTAGTCTCCGTCGTGAGGGCATCGCGTACCAGAGCCATCGCCAGGAGGGACTGCGTGTGGGGAGCATAGCAGCATGTGGGAATGGGACAGTGGGAAGGGCAGAAAACAGCTGCGAGGTGGCACTAGGGAGATGAAGCAATGCTGGGTGCAGAGGACGGCGTACGGGGAACACCTCTGTCTGCAGGACCCCTGCGGGAAGCGGAAGAGGTGGGAGCCAACAGCTTCCTCCAATGATCGGCTCCCACAGATGGGAGGAAGGCAGCGCCAGGAGTGATGCTCTTTCCATTGCCATCGCCATTTCATGTGCACAGCAGTTGCTAAGCCTCATATGCCTGAAACTGCAGGGCTTGCTTGATACGCTGGGTTGTCACCTTCCTGTTCTGAACCAGAAGAGAAGGAGCACGACCAGGACACTGTACCGCACCCATCATTCAGGGCTACTGCAAATCAGCCTGCTTTCCTGCATGCTTTTCAGCTGGCGATTTCCTAACACAGCCCTCCCCTTCCTTCTCTGTGAAGGGTTTTTTCTCTGCACTGCTAATCACAGTCTGCCTTCTGTGCTGAAAGCTCTTCAGGGAAGGAATCTCCTCTTTTTCTTTTGCAAAAGTGCACTTAACACTCCTACAGCAACTCAGAAAAATGTTTAAGAGTATAATATAAATTAATAGCAATAATAAATCCTTATATATTGTCCGAAGCCTGTGTAAATCAGTTTTGCAGCAATCCTGCAGGACAGCTGGAAAGGGAAGATGACTGAAACGATGCCTTCAGGACCATAAGCATCCAACACACTCCTTGCTGCGCATCAGACAGGCTTCCATAACAGATGGTGGTCACCAAAAACCTTGCCCTCTCCTTATTACCCTGGCTTTGCCATCTCCCAAATCCAGCCTCTGTTCTAGCTTAATATCACCTAACCCCATAGAGATGTTTTCAGTAGTTTTACATGTAATCTCATGGCTTTGGAAATGTTTGTGGGCCTTAGGCATGGCCCCAAATATTTCCTATTTGCCTAGAGAGTATATAGCCAGTTAATTAATATTCCTGTGCTCAGATAAGCTAATCGTTAAGCTGCAGTTTTGAAACCTCAAACTAAAGCTTCCCAGATCCTTATCTTTCTGTTTCCCATAAACATGTAGCTTGGCAACTGTACCTTTCACAGAGGCAGAAATGGGATCAATGTTTGCAGGTCATTAGCAGGTTTTGATTGAGACCCAACCTTACAGCAGCTAACCAGTCCGCAAGGAGTTTGTGCTCAGGGTGAGGGACTCCCAGCTTTGCCTTGGCGGGCCCCTGCCCCAGAGGTGCTCTGGATGAAGCCCTCCAGCTGCGGGACCCTTCCCATCCACGGCGAGCCCCAGCAGCCAGAGCCCCGCTCCCAGTCCTGGCCCAACCCACTCATCAAATTTTCTCTTCCCAACAGCACAAGGCCCTACAAGAGAAAGCTTGGAAAACTTTTGGAAAACCCTGGATGTGCCTTTGCACAGCAGGGAAGCGGGTGGGATTTGTGCCGTGCTCCCAGGTCACGCAGCTTTGACGCTGGCCGAAAAACAGGGAAATTCATTTCACACAAAGAAAAGAAAGTTTAAAATCTGTTATTATTCTGCAGCATTTAGGATTCACCAGCATTGATATTTTTTACTATGCTTTCTGAGACGCTTAAAATGAATTTTATGTTGATGTTTTAATTAAGTATTATGCTATAATTAAAAATCAGCAAATTATTTTGGGAAATTTCATTCACAAAAATGTCATTTTAACATGCCAGAAAGGCCAGAGAACTGTCACAGCCCTGCTCCTTTCTGTTAGGAGGAAAACCTCGTTATATGAATTGGGAAATCATTTGGAGAAATCCAGTGTGTTGAAAAAAAGAGCAGAGCTCCATTTCTTTCACACCAGTAAAATAAGCCCCATCGTAGCAGTTTGCTTATGCAGAGATCCTGGCTAGCACCTTCAAGAATCTGCTTCGATATCTTGGCTTTCTCCCAGGGCCAAACTCCTACTCTCTCTGCTGCACAGAAACGCAGGCTCAAACCGACGTGAAGCCTGAGCACCACACTTAAATCGGTGACTGGTTCTTCCCGAGCTCGGGCTTGCTCACAGCCCCCCGACCCGCGCTGGCCCCGGGCACTGCCTTCTGCCCTTCCTGGTGGCTGAGCTCGGACAAGTAGAGCTTTGTATCAATGTCAATAAGATTTGTTTTCCCAGACCGAAAATGCGCCAACGTCAACTTCTAACATTGCCCAGCACAAGAAAACTCCTGGAAGATATAAAGCTAATAAAGCCAGATATAAACTGTTATTAACAAAATGAAAAAACATAACAGTATACAATGACAATCCAAACATTTTGTGGCGGATCTGCCCAGAACCTTATCAAGGTACCTCCACTGACATGGATCAGTAAACAAGTACAGATCAAAGTTCGTAACAGTTTTTAAATAAAGATGATGCAGAGCTTTCTGAGCAGTCTGATCATGCAGCTCGAAGGCTGGCGAAACAAACAAAAATACCTATGGATCCTCTGGGTTCCAGGGGAAAAACTGAAAAACAACTCTAGCAAACGTGCAGAACATAAAGAAAGCAAAATATTTTCTCTTTAAACAGTTAAAGAACAGGAAGAGTTTAGGAATCACTGCTCAGGGACTCCTGTTTAGTGACAGCAATTTATGTGACCATCTGGGTAAAGAAAGACTGCAGCAAACCACACGGAAGAAATAAAAATAGATGAACAACAAGTAACTGATTTTGCTTGACTCAAGCCTACAACTCTGGGGAGCAGGAAGCTACTTCACGTGAAAGACGTTATTGATGAAGGCATTTCAGCCTCTTTCCAGTCCTTCCAACAACATACTAAATCTCCCATGCCAGCAAACCTGTCTTGAGACGTGACTCCCATCCCAAACTTGCCAGAAATATCACCAAGTACAAAAGACAAATTGATGAGCCTTCTGGAAAGGGCCCACCAGAGGAAGGAGCATCTCTGCGATGCTCCACAGTAAAAGGTAGAGAGGAGCTCCTTTCTTTAGGAGAAAGAATAGGAGGCTTTTTGCTGTGTTTGTTCATTATGATAAAAATCTTCCTTTTCTCGACAGGCACAGAGCAAATATTGAAACGGAGGAAAACGCTGCCCACTGTTCAGCGGGATCTGATCACTACATCTCAGTGTTTTGGTACCCACCTCGAGCGGACACACAACCTCCTCCTTTGTTCAGGGCACGCTGTGCTGTGTGTGATGGTAGCAGAGGGGCGGTTGTGCCTGCCCGGGAGGTACCGCGGTGCAGCACCAAGCTGTCCAGCTGAGGGACCCAAAAGCTGTTGGTAGCAAGGCATGGGTAGCAGAGCCATCACCCGAGGCAGCCCTGTCCCATCAGCCCAGACTGGTGCCGGCAGATGATAGGGATGACAGCTACGACTTGCTCCATCCTTGGATAGGTCTCTCTTCCCTCTGCCTGTCGCTCTCCTCCTGTCTTTCTCACCGACACATACACATATGTTGTATTCTTGGAGCTGCATTCAAACCAGAGGAAAGCCACCTGAGCCAGGGATTAGGCAGGGTGGCAGGGAAGCTTGAAGCCTGCCCGTATTCAGGGTTTCGGAGCCCGTCACTGCCACCGGGTTATATTTAGGTGTACTTGAAGCAGGATCCTTTGGAAATAAGAAAATTGTCAGGGTCTGATGAGGTGCCTTCTTTAAGCTGCTCTAACCCCGTTTCTCAGGATTTGCAGTCAAAATTCACCTGCTCCCCAGGCACGGTCTCACTGACAAGAGCAGCTAAGCTGACTGCCATGCGTAGCTTGGCTCATGCCTTCCCACCAGGCTGGCATGCTTTGCATCCCTACACCCAGGCTGGTCAGCCCTTAAGCTGTTGAGCTTGTCTTACTGAGCCCTCCTGGGCTGGGGATGAAATCTGCAAAGCCATTTGCTCCCCCGTGAAGGCAGTCCTGGCACACAACTGCATGCCCCAACAGGACCAAAAATACCCATCCTCAAGCTGTGCTCAGACGAGATCTTTGACAGCCTGTTACAAACAACTAATCCACAACTGCCTAATAATTTGATATTTCAGGCTGAAGATTATCTTCTATATGTAGGCAGCAGCTTCTCTCTCATCATATCTCCGTGCATGCTGTTAATCATTCTGTGCAGGATAATTGTAAGTCCAGGATTCACCACCTCATTTTGTCAATCTCAGACTTAGGTCTCCAGTCTCATCCAGGTCTATGGTCGCATAGGAGCCAACGGCACCTCATCCACCCTTGCTCATTACACACCTGACAGCTCACTGTCATAACTATCCCGAGATGAAACGAGTCACCCCAGGAGAGCTCTGTCCCTCTCCAAGGACTGCCCAGAGCCGCACACCCGATGCCTGACTCTGAGAGAGCTGATGTTACCTGAGATGCATCTCCAAGCCCACCTTCCATCTTCTCTCTCATCCCAAAAAATCTTCTCAGCTTTCTCAAAATTTCCATCTGGGAGAAAATAGGAACTTGAAGAAGTCAAGACCACAAATGGGTAGACTGTCCTGACACACCCTGGGCTCCAGACTTAACTTCCCAATATATCTCTCCTTTCATACTTTGGCACAAGATGGTCAGACTTAATTGCTCAATCCTTTCTTTTTTTTTTAATTAATTTGTCTTGCCAACCACAGTTTTCTCTGGAGACTTTTGCTTACTGTCATAACAGCTTCAAAAAACATTCTGTCTGGAGAAATAAAACAAAACAACACAGAAAATAATGTTTCCCTGCCATATCACTCTTCCCCCTCCATAACACATTGCCTACAACCAAACAGCCTCTGAACTGACAGCCATTTCCTCCTGCCCTGTGTCAGTCTCCACATGTAGCAACAGAAAAAGGGAAAAAAAGCAATGTAAGAATAAATTGGATTTTAAAACTACAAGAAGTGGCCAGAGTCTGGCAGGGAAGGGCAGGACCTGGCCAGCAGGGCAGTCACTGGGAGCATTAAGTGTGCGAGGAGTATAGCTTTAGGTCTGCCAATGCGCTGTGTTTTTTCTTGTGAATGACAGTATATGAGTTGTGATGGCAAAGGTCTGTCCAGTTATATGTCGTACACAAATACTCCATACACAGCAACCTGGCAAAATTGATCTGACTGGATCCCTCAGCCATTTTTCTGTTTCTTCTTGGAAAAGGGTGTCTAATAAAAGGGCATTCTGTCTTTCAGTGGTTAACCCCTGTGGCCCTGAAACTGTCCTCTCAGAAGCTAGAAATGCCCTTGTGCAGCCGTGAACTGAGCCTTTTGCCTGCAAAACAGCCTGGGCCTCCTTTTGACAGACATTTAGAAAATTCTTGAATGCTCCTGAAACCATTTTCTACAGCCCTGGGAACACTTCCTACAGCCCCTGCCCTGGAGTTCAGCTCCTGCCACTAACAGGGTGCACAAAATGCTGCCCCGCAGGTCGAATAAGTCCTACCTTTCCACTCACCTCTGGTTTCACAGGGCTTGCATACCGAACCAGTAAAAATCTTGTCGTTTTTTATGTGCTTTGATTCTATTTTATTGCAAGGAAGTGCTGCAGCTAAAGAGCCAGCTCACACACCCTTCTGCTGAGATGAGCTCCTCCTCTAATCCTGTATGGACAAAACCATCACACAATTTCAATCCCAATGTTTTGCAAAAGTTTTAGTAACCCCTCAAGGTTTGCTGTGTACTCTCTTTAACCCCTGCCCTCTCAGGTAGGCTTCAGTAGCTGTGAGTGACGGTTTGCAGGAGGAGGAGGAAACGCACTTAGGTAGCTCTGCTGTGGACAGGTCACTTATGTTTTGTAGAAAAGATGCTGAACGGTCAAACACTGAAAGAAGGCTGCTAGCAAAGGAATTGGGGAATTTCTGTCCGTTCTTCCTTCCATCTCCATAGGGCAACCTTGTTCCCTCCTTGCTGTGTCTAAATTGCAGTGCAGGGGTAGGCACCAGGGAGCACAATTCATTCACCTCATGGCCACACAGCTATTTCCAGGACCATCTGTGGGCAGCATCTCCAAAACACATGCTAGATCAGCTTGGATCACCAGGACTCTTACGAGTTTGGAGAGAACCTGAGCTGGTGCCTGGCTGTTTATTGAGAGCACAGTATTTGCCTAGGGGCACTTCTCAGGGCAATGCGTAAGCACCCCCGCATTGAGGCCAGGGCAAAGGATGCTCAAGGGGGAAACGGCACCCACAGCAGGTAGGCAAATGGAAACACACATTTAAAAACACCCCTCCCTCATCACATGAAAACTAAAATCAGTCACTCAGGCCACCCAAATAGTTTTTGTTATGTGCTTTAATGGGAATATCTTCAAAGAAAGAAGAGAAGATGGGACACCAGATGCCCCCTGCAGCTGGGCATCTAGCTGCCTTTCATGCCTTTTAATTACACACATCTGGATGTTGCCCAGGCCCTGAATGCATGTTACTATTTGAATTTTGGGGTGTAGTAGCTACAAGTGGAGTTTTAACATGTTTAGCATTGCACCAACCCTGATGTGAACAACAAAACCATCTACCTGTGGTTACGAAGAGCTGACCCAGATCATAAGCAGAAAGGCGAGAACTCCAAGCACCTCATTAAAACTGAACTTGTCCGAATTTTTTTGGCCTACTGCCCGGGCAGCAGTGTTATCCAAGGTGCCTCAGCATGTCTATTTTCAATTGCAGACCTTCAGCAGCAATGTTTCTTTCCTCCCGTACACCAAACACAGCGCCAGCATTCAAGAGAGATAATGTTGCTCCATCAGCTTCTGCCAGCTGATGTGGTTTTGGAATAGCACCAAAATTTGGTGTGACCATGAGTGCCAGTTGCTCTTTAGCTCAGTAATTGTGTGTGTTTGGAGACAGCAATAGAAGATTAACTCTTGGAAAGGTGTTATCTTCTAGATGCCAGTCAAATAAATGGCAAAGAAAATCACACGAATATGGCTGGTGACAATTAATGGTATAAAGTCTTAAGATTGTTGGAGAGAATATATATTCAGACCTAGAAGGTCTGCCTTTCTCTGTATATTTGCTATCCATCTGACTGTCTTTACAGAAACAGCATGTAAGGGACTATGTGAAATTCGGTACGTGCTTTATACCTTGGCAGGGAGCAACCTGGAAATCTTCCCCTGATTCATCTTCAAAACAAAGAAATATCAGTGGCCTCTCTCTGAAAATGTACATAAACACTAAAATGCTGTAAATCCCTCCCACGGTGACTGTACCCCAGCTCTGCAGTCAACAGAAGTGACTGCCCTAATTGAAAGGGTCAAATATGAATAATAACCGTGTTGTCGGGATGTCAGCCTAACAGGCAGCCTTTCAAGACTTTAAGTAGAGAATTTAACAGCAGAGCACCTAGGTGGTTTGGCTAATACGGCCTTCACGAAGACTGCTTTCATTACCTGATTTCTAGGCAACAGCACTAGAAAAGGGTTGTAAGTCGCTCTAAGAAAAGAAACTTCAAGGAGTCAAAAGCGTATGATGTGGTAACAAGTGGACTGAGGGATGCTGGATGTGAATGACTTATTTCTGGCTTATCAAAGAGGCACCTCTGGCATTTATTAAATTTCATTTCCATGTGTATAACACCTGTGTGCAAAATTTGTCAAAAGAACTAATAAAGGTTTTAGTATGTTAAGACTGAAACACTGAGTACTGCTGGAAATCCAATAAGCACTGTTAAGGATTTGAATAACACAGGTACACGAAGTTATGATTAAAAATAATTGAAAGAAATGGCTCATTCAGTTCTATTAAGTTTAGATTGTTCTTAGGAGTATCAGGGCACATGTTCCTCACCGTGCAACTTTGGCTTTCCCTGGATTTCAGTTTCACCAACTATGGATTGTTTAAGAGGCTCACAAAAAACCCGTATCTCACTTAGCAAACAAACAGATTGGAGGCTCAAGCACTTTTTCTTTCTTTTCTTTTATTTAGTAGTGCTACTTACCTATATTAATAATTACCACATTAATTACATTAGTAACCTATTAATAAAATACACTAAAATTCCTGACTCAGACCATTTTTAATAGATTTTATTTATCACAAATATGTGCATTTCTCATCCATTCTTTATCCTTCATTTTTGCTACGTGTTTTAAAGGGAGAAAGGAAGCTCATGGAGCTATCAATGGCGAATTTTCTTTTACAATTGGAAATTACCATCCCCATTACATACTCGCATCATAAAAATGTTTTTATCACAGTGAACACTATATTTCATATTCATTTTCTGACAAAAGCAAAACTGATCCATTTGTCTTCTGCAGGGTTCTTCTTAGCTCACCTTACACTTCTCACATAGCTTATTTGCTACTTTCTGGTCTCAGCAACATCAATTAAAACTGTCTTCTTTGTAAAATGTATCTGTATTACAGATGCTGAACACATGTGGGCTACAGCAAGTCAGAAATTTTCCTCCAAAACAAACTTTGCTTGAAAAATGTCAATTTGTTGGAAGTTGATGGGGGAAGCAGGCACCCAGGGTCCGCGGCAGAAGGATTTTGCAAAGCTCATTTCATGCAAGAACAGTCTGTTCAATGCCAAATGCTGGAACAGTCATGTTTTTATATTTGAGTGTGTGTGGGTACTTGTAAATAGACTTTCTCATTAAGCCCCTGTTCCCATGCGCTGCCCCCTCCGGCGCTGACTTACGGGCAGTCACCTCCAGCGAGGAGGGGGGAGCCTTTGTCATCCTGCTCGCAGTGCCACCGCAGCCGCTTTACAGTATATGGAAACTGGATGAGTGGGAATGAGTTTTTAAGAGAGTTTGGGTTGAAAACACCTCTGTCCTCATTGGGGTCTGCTCCTTTGAAATTTAACACAAGGTGTTATTTTATCTGGTTTACGAATGTGGATTTTGTGCTCAGGGGAGTGAAAGAAATTATTGATACAGAACAGAAATGTCAGGATCTTAACTCAATTTGTGATATTCATCTAGCAAATGTCATTCTTGCCCCATACACATTGTATCTTTATTTTCATATTGTTCAAACTTTAGGTGAAATAATCTCATTTTGACTTCCCGTATCGATTAGCTGATGAAAACTGATTTTTAAGAATTCCAGATTACAAATCCTTATCATATCTGAAGATTAAACTTGTCATTTTTTATTATAAATGGCAATGCAAATAATGAAGTGTGTTAGAATATTGATCAAGGCTTGCCCTGAGCCAAGCACAGCGTGAACAACTTTATGTTTGCTGGCAGTTAACAAGCTTCTCTCTTCTCTCTGTTTTGCACAGTCCTACTAAGCCAATCCTCACTAGAATGAGCACAAAACACAACGAGTAACAGCTTTTGTACATCAACATTAAAATGGGAAGAAGCTTGGGAAAGGGCCTCCGACACAGAAGAACGCTGACGAGTGCAAAAATGCCTGATGGGTAAGCACCACCTTCTAAACATAGATCAGCCAGACGTGGAAGTGATTTTCAGAAGAGAAATGCAATCATGGATTACACACCAGCTCATTAGAAACTGTTGCTGAATACAGCATCCAGAAGACATGCATGAAAAGTCACATTTGGGGAATAAATTAAGAGGGGTGTAGTTGTTGCTAGATAAACATATGTATTATATATGCATTGAAGAGGTTTGTAAATGTCATTTTTTTTATTCGGACGGAAAGCAAAAAGCTTTAAAACCTTTCACAGTAGAGAGGCAGTTAACTCCAGACTATTCCTATCCCAGTAGCCAAGAAGCTGATAGGACATTTCTTTTAAATTAGCATTTATAAATAGACTCTCTGAATGTTTCCATCACCTAGTGGAAAAAGCATAACTTTTACTGCTACATTGCTGCACTTCATTTACTTCACTGTATAATAAGTTGACTAAAACTGTAAAGCTTCTCAATTTTTACTGCATATGTGTTCCAATTAATCTATGTCTGTAACAAACTTAAGACTGAAAAATTATTTCTGACCTATATTCTAGTTCTATGAAGCATATATACTGTAAGGTATGTCTGACTGAATATCATAATACTATAATTTCCCAAGACACATAGAATTGTTTGTATTTGAAGTGACAAAATAAAAGCACTTGCTTTCCTTTTTAATAGGAGAAAATAATTTATCCCTTAAATGTAACATATAGCTGCTCACTGCAAGGGCATTCCTATTCTTTTCCTTGTTCTGCCATATAGCTGCTGGGTGACGCTCTCTGGCCCGTGCTAATGCCAATCAGGCGAGGTGATCGAACGATCCCTTCTGGCCTTAAACTCAATACGTAAATTAAGAGACCAGTAAGCAAACACACATTGCAAATAGCTATGTGAGGGCTGGGTGTGCGGAGCCCCGGGGCACTGGTGGGGCTGGTGCTTCCCTCCGCAGGGGCTCAGCGGGTCGCTCCCCAAAGGGCACCCTCATTTCCAGAAGCCACTGAGCAGTAAAACGGGGGGAGGCACAGGGTATCAAGAAAGACCTCACAGCGAAAGGCCTGGATGCCAAGCGCCAGGCACAGAGCAACGGAGGGAAGCGGGGACCCCCTCCCCTCTGCTCCTCTCCGATACCTCCCAGCACGGCACACGTCTCCTCCTGGCTCAGGACCGGGCAGGAGCACAATGCTCCCCGCATTTTTTCCGCCGTCTCCTGTGTATTGCAGCTGAATCCAGCCCAAAATGAATACTGCAACACTAATTTCTTCAGATTTTTTTAAGCCTGTTGCTTCATTCTTTGGCTTTCAGGGGAAATGGCTAAAACAATAATTGATTGCTAATGTTGATCCCAAATAACACAATACACTGAAGACATGAATAAAACATGAGTTAAAACTGTTTTTTAACTATTGGCTGCACAACACAGATTATTCCAGAATTTAGTGCATGAATCTCAGAAAATTCATTTTATTTTTGAACGAAAAATTATCTTTAAGCAAACTGTCAATAAATAAATACAGGGAATTAGATAACTCTTCTATCTAACTACTAAGGTACCAGTGTGGTACCAGTCTTAGAGACTGAACACTGATGTGGATGTCTGCCAAGGAAATTTATGTGTGAATCTGGGCAGCACTTTTTAAAAAAACATGTTGTTTTAATCCAAATCTGCTCCTGTAACTGCGTGTAGGAGACTCCCCTGACTTCTGCAGGACCAGCGTTAGAGCTGGTCAAAAACCCCACCCAAATCAATCAACCATCATAAACATATTCCCAGTACCTGCTACTGACCTGAAGGGGATGGAAGGTAAAAATCAAGTAGTTTACACATGAGGCTGCATAAACTTACTAAGGTCCCACTTCAGACAGGTTTTTAAATCTGTGATTAGTCCAACCAGTGTCAGCTGGAAAACGCACATCCTTAAGGGCCGGATGCATTCAGGAGTCCCTGTTAAATGGTGTCTTGTTGGCTCTTGTTGGCTCACAGCCACACTCTCACCTCAAAAGCCTGTGAAAGGGTTTGCTATCTGGATGTGCTATCGTGTCACCGTCTTCATTTGCTCCTTAGGTTTACCTCTATCTCACACTATTGCCGGTGGTAGATGCCCCACCCCTGGGAACATTCAAGGTCAGGTTGGATGGGGCTCTGAGCAACCTGATCTAGTTGAAGATGTCCCTGCTCGTTGCAGGGGGTTGGACTAGGTGACCTTTAAATGTCCCTTCCAACCCAAACTATTCTATAATTCTGTGATTCTGTGGCACTTTTACTGTGACAGAAATGATCAAAACAGGGTTTCTCTGTATTATATTATTTTGTTATGGACTACTAAGTTTTGCATCATGGTGACTGTGTAATGTAAAAGCCCTTTCTAAACATACACAAACATTGCAAAAAAAGTGTCATCACAAGACCTCACAACCCTGCCAGGGCAGCTCAGTGAATATGTACCATTTGTACACAGTCAGAAGGAGAGACATACCAGGATGTACATCACTCAGTGTTGACTCAGTATGAATAGTATGTTTTATCTTTTTAAATGTTATCGCTTTCCTATCCCACTCCATTGTAACTTGTCAACTGTAATTTTTTTTTTAAGTCAACAAACTGTAAAGAAAACTGTTGATATACCTGATTTTCTGTAAAATGTAATAACAACAATAATTTTTGTTACTTTAAAGTATGCTTGGTATTAAAGTACCTAATAAAGTTCAAAAATGAATTTTGTAGCATACTAAAATAAAGTGTGTTAGTGCTTTTCTCCAGCACATCTGTGGTAACGGCTGCTGTTGTTGGGATTACTGTCCTTCTCCTAAACACAAGCCTGGCCACCTCCTACACACCTGTACCTACACAGATCCCTAAGGTATGTAAAGTCCAAGCAAAATCTGATCCCTTAATGAGTGCAGGGATTTGTATGCATGGGTCAATTCACGGTATAAGAACCTTATTGGTGAGCCATCTCCATCCTCTGGTACCTGTCTATATATATATGGGCAACAATATAAAGTTCCTGATTACTTTGTTTGGTATAAGACTTAGTTTATAGTAAGAGAAAGGAGAGTGTAAATTATTTAGGAGTTAATTATAGTTAAATAGAAAACTGCTAGCTTTGTAGGATGCTGAAGTCCTGTTCATTTTTATAGGCAACACATTTCAGTTGTTCCTAAATAGATTGGAAATGTCAAACAAGTGATCTGGAGGACACAGAAAAGCTCAGAAATTGATTCTCCCTAATTTTACTAGATGAAGTTACACTGGAGCCGTCAGGGGCTGTCATAGATGTACATCATCCCAGAGCTTGCACCAACAAGAGGTAAGTACTTTCTTGTCAAATAGATGCTGGATTTGCCTCCATGATGCTGATGCAGTGGTATCTGCGTTCGGAGATGATCTAGAAATTATTGTGACTGGGGTCTAATTAATGCCATATTTCAATCAGAGTAGCTGATCAGCTTCCCCCACACCATCCAGCTTCCCCTGTTCTAGGTAGGAAAATGTAATGCTGGGCCCAGCAGCTTTCTGTCCATTTTCACTCTGTTAGTCTGATGTCCTTCAAACATTTAGAAGTTTTAGTAGTTTCAGCTGATTCTCTGATTTGAAATAGAGTAAGAACTAGAAAATTTAAAATAAAAAAAAATTTTAAATAAAAATAATTTGAAAAAACACCAAACAGCTTTGTCCTGAGTAGTTTATACATTGAAAAGCCAACCATATGCTGAGTAGCTTCTGAGGTAGTGCCAGAAAGCAACATAGGTTTTTTTCCCATGTGCTAAAGTCTAGAGATTTACACATTTCTCCTTTCCAAGGAGCTCTGTGCAGAAGGGAACGGCTTTGCTTGCTGTTGGAGTAGCTGCCAGTACCTGCATGCGTTAGCCATACTTGCAGCCATTCCTGTCATCCTCGTTGGCTTACATTAATATTTTGAGAAGAGACTTTCACGGAAGACCCAAAATTCTGCAGAAAGTAGAATACATAGTTTAAAAATTCATGCTTTTACCTTTATATCAAACAACGTTAGTCCCATGCTGCCGAATACACAAAGCTAAGGCTTGCAGTGATCAGATACTGCCGTGACGCTTTCTATTACCCATCTGTCCCTCTTAAATTTTTGCTTAGCGTTACTTCATACTGCCTTCTGAAATGCCTTTTGCATTTTAAAAAGTAAACTGATATATCCCTTCTTCCAGATAGTCTCATAACACCACTGTGGGCAGTTACATAGCTTTTCCACTTCACAAGGTCACGAGGGAAGTATTGCCTGTGCAAGAGACAAATTTCTGGGGAATAAATTATAAGCAGGCACATTGTGCTCATCAACTCCCAAGAGGAGTTGTGGCCCCTAATTGCCTACGAGACACTAAAAGGCTCCTCTCCTTTTGGAGTGGTTCCAAAAGTTGCTGCAAAACACCTCCCAAGATCACCGGTGTGAGACCGGCCTCCAACTGTGAACATCAGCTCAGCCACCTGGGAGAACAGCCTGGAAGGAAAGATGCTCCAAAAAGCTAGGAGCTGGGGCTGAATTTACCTCCACAAACTGGTTTTAAATTAGCATAACAGTATGGGTTATTACTCCTGATTTTGTGAAGCGCAAGTTAGCTTTATATTAGCCTAATATAGCTGTAAGAATTATTAATAAGGAAAATTATTTCTGTATGAACAATTGTTAATAATAATTATTAATCTATTACCTTGCTATTTCTTAGGGGAAAAACTGAAATAAAGATTGTCAAAATCCTATGTGCTACACTGATGTCTCTTTGATGTGATTACCACATATTTTAAAAAATATTTCCACAGTTTAACTGCAGAAGATGCTCTAGAATATCACTTACATTATCAGTTACACAGACTCAGGATTTCCCCATCGGGTCTTAGCACAGAAAGGTAGGAGTTTTGCTCTGCCATAGAGAAGATCTGGCACCTCATTATTTTGACGATTCTCAAACATGGCCTTCTCTCAAGATACCAGGCGAAGCACTGGGATGTCAGCACAAATGTCAGGCTTATGGGTATGCAATTACCACCTTGATTCTCCTTTATCTGTCATCATGCCAACACAATGCAAAATTAGTAATGAGCTAGGTGGGAGACATTTGCATTCGAAAAAGAAAACTGGCTCTCCTCTCTGTTTGCTTCAATTTTTTTCCATAAATAAAATGAAATTTGTTGGAGTGTCACTGGAATATTCTGAGGCTCAATTAAGTGCCTGCTGTATTTGTTGAGTTTCTCAAATGGCAATTGAAAATAATGTAAAATATTATGCTTCTCAGGCAATGAGCTGAGATGGTTGGTGGCATCAAAATGAGGGAGTTTTCTGGAAGAGCTTTTAGGCTATAAGCTGCTATATGTGTCATCAAGAAAGGAGCTGGTTTAGTCGGTATAGCTGAATTCCGTGTATGCTTCAGAAGGACAAGGAATAAAATCATTCAGAAATTCCGAAAGATCTTCCAGCTTAATATATGCTGCCACTATTTTCTTTTTTTATTTTATCTGCTGTAATATAATATGAAATGCCTCATTTACAGGTTTTAATTAATTTTGCATTAAGTAATGTGAAAATTCTTCAGCCACAAGATACCTTGGGGATGCTGAAAGCAATGGAGGGGCTTTGCTAGAGCAGCACCTGGCAGTAATGGATATTGACTATATCTGTGCTGCCATCTAATGGCCAGCCTCCTCGGGGGGTTATTGCTTGGGAGTTGCTTAAAGGCAGCTTTGCATTTGTATTCATAGAGGTCAAGGTAACAAAACCAGTGCACACAAAACCTCCTGTGCCCCCCAGAAACAGGGCAAAAATTAAGAGGCGAAGCTGTCAGTGTATTAACTCGCACTGAACAGCTTTCAAGTTTGAGAACTTCTACATTTTTATTTGAGTTTCTGAAGACTGAAGAGAACAAGCTTCATCTCTGTAAATGTGGATGAGAACTTTGCCTAACATTTTAAAAGCATTTTCCAGACCTATGCAGCCCAGCTCTTCCCAGGGGCAGGTTGCTGCATTTCCCAGGTAGGACAGACATTAATTCTCTGTTTACCCTCTCAAGGAACAAGTGGGTGATGATGACATTGTCTTCCCTCTTGGCATATGACTTCAGTTCAGGCTTTCAGTGATGGTATATACGGCTTCTCTCTTAGTTCACTGTAATCGTGTCACTTTATTAGAGAATATTTAGCAGCCTTCTACTTTTCCCAGTTTGTGGATCTCTAAAAATTTTCCAGATCCCTTTCTCAATTTCATGTACACACACGACCCTATAGAATATAAGCACTTGTTTTCAACAAGTGACCTTTTGCATATCTCCTAAAAGCCATCTGTGCATCCTCAGACTGAAAATCATTGTTCCAGAAACATGCCTTTTGGGACTCAGCGCATTCCTATCCCCCCTTTCCCAAGAGTTGTTAATTCCCACTGTTTCTTCCCTATCTCTCCCTTTCTCTCAGTTTTTCTCTACTCACATGTTCTGTCCGATCCATTGAATCCCTTACCCAGAAAACAGATGCTTAAAGCCGGTTCGGGGGAAAGGGATGGTCTACACTGATCATACAGTTTAACATGAAGTAACTGGTAGGAGGGCTGGGTGGTGCTTTCATGATGGCTAGCTAACAAGAAACAAATAATCTGTTGATCATATCTGAAAACTTAAATCCTGCAGAGCAGAATAATTTGGCCACAGGGCCCCACTCCACAAGGAACATGATGACTTAGCAGGGTGAAGACCATCTCTGAGAAACGAGTAGGACACCAAAGCTACAGAAAGAGCTCAGGGGTTGAGCCCACCCACAGGGCAATGTGAATTATACAGAGACATAGCAGAAGAGAGGAATTAGGACCAGGAGAGCCAAATGGGAGCCATGAAGAAGAGAGTCCCTTATTGACATGCTAGAGAGTTCTTCCTAAATCCCATAGCCTTTCAGACCCACTCTCTGCTCCAGCATAAGCTGGGCAGGAGGCCTGTTATCAAGGCTCTGAGTGGCATTTGGGAGCATGGAAGAGCAGAAGTAGCAGGCATCAGAAAGAATGAAAAAGTTAGGTAGCTTAAGTCAAACCCCTGTACCAGAACATAACCATAATCGGTCAGCATTCCTCCAAATTGCTCTTGTTGAAAGACCAGAGGTTAATGAGGCTACTGAAACAGTGACTCTGAGATGATACTAAACATAGCACTGATGAGCTATGGTCATGCGATAGGAGACTCATGAGCATCCTCAAAGGTGACAGAACATGGAAAACTGATGGCTCCTAAAGGAACAGGACATCAGATTTAGGCCATCCTAAATAGCATTTGCCCTGAGCATACTAAAATCTGATTAGATTATGAATTACCAGGCTGAAGGCTGGGAGCAGCTAAAACCCCTAATCCCAGGGCAAGAAAGCAGGGATTCTAGAAGCCATTAATACATTAACCATGAGCAAAAGTCTGCTGTGAGGGTGCAGTGAGATGACCAGGCAGTAGCAATGAGCCCTTCCTCTCTGGTGAGGCTGTGCAGCCTCCCACAATCCCAAAGTGATGTCCCCAGGCCCCTACCACTCCCTGGTAATGCGAGGGAGTGTCTGAAGAACAAGAACTGGAGGCAGAGCCATCCTGCTCAGGCACCGTGAGGAAGGAAAAGGCAGGGGATGTGGCAAAGCCCAGAGAAGTGCACCGGAAAAATCCAAAGCCAACACTGGAGTTTGGACAGAGTTTCTAGCAGAGAAGCTCCCGAAACAATAAGGAGAGTATCACCACACATGTATGTCCCATGCATTTCATACTGAGGCACCTGATAGTCTTCTCAGAGGCCTTAGAAAATGGGCCTTCAAAATGAGTTTGTAAAATAAAATGACATTGCATGTAGTTAAGCTAACTGCATGACTCTGCCTGCTGCTTTTGCAGGACAGGAGTCACTGCTTTGTGTCGGGCTCTGAGGAACTACCACGCCAGGCAATGTTCTGGTTTGCCAGTCAGTCGTCGTTGGACTGTGCTTCTGTTCTGACAGGGAGACTCCCCTCCAGACACACCTCCAGCTGTCACCTTACCAAATAAAATATGCGCTTATATTTCATCCCCTTTCTGCTGCTTCTCTACCCTTACAGGCTTCTCCAAAGTAGAAAAGCAAAATATTACCTGTATCTGTACCCAGCACCCATGAAAAACTCACAAAGAGAGCACGTTTTACTGCTTTTCAGTGGTATGGGGTTTTTTCCATTTCAGAAGAATTGTGGAGGGATGAGCAGGCTGGGCTAAACTTTTACAGATGGAAAATGCAGGGAAAAATCTCAAACCCTGAGATCCTTGCCTGAGAGGCCTGGATTCACAGCATCGCAGGAACACTCGTGTTGGAGGGACCTTGGGAGGCCTCTAGTCCAACCTCCCACTCCTTGGGGTCAGGGCTCTATCCAGTCTGGTCTTACAAACATCAGTGGTGAAGAGTACATGGTGTTTCTGGGCAACCTGCTCCAATGCTTAATTAGCCTCATAAATGAGTCAATAATTAAGTAAATATCAACCAGGAGACACTAATATGTTGTATCAGAGCAGCTGCTATGTGTGTGGCTCCACGCTCAAGCGAAACCGTTCCAATCGTCTTGCAGTAGTCTTTAACTCTTAGGCATGTGCACAGCGGTCAAATTTTAATATATTTATAGTGTTAACTTGCCATTGGTACTGAATTATATTCTTGCTGTAGTTGGAAGGGATGTATTTCATGTAAGCTTGTCCATCCTACCTGTAAGAGCTAAAACCAGAAAGATTTATTACTGTGTTGAGAAGTAATAAATGTATATAGACCAAAAGAGAAATAACTGGTCTGTAGCCCTCACACTTGTAGCTGTGGTTTCTGCAGAATTCCCCAGACAGGAAAAGTCAGGTTGAACTAACTTGTGGCTACCAGACCCGTGTCTGCAGCCCGGGCAGCAAATTAAACAACTCTGCCAGCATGCAGTACTTCAGTTTCGTGTTGTGTAAAAATACCAGGTTTTGTGAAAACTGTTCTGTTTTGCAGGGGTAGATTGGAAGATTTGCAACAGGTTATCAGCGAAAACTGAAACACGTTGTTATGCTGTCGCGGAGGAGTGTTCCATCTAGCACTGTCATCCATGGATGTGCGGCTGCTTGTAGTGTGGCTGTTAAAGTTGCGATATTAGGTCCTGCAGCCATTAGCGGAGCTGTGTTGGCATTTAGGCACCGATCATCAATTGTCAGACGCCATCTGCCATCCGGCTTTCGGGCCGGCCAGACCAGTGAATTATATGGCGAGTGGGTTCTGGAAATAATGTGCTGTTTTTCCAAATCTGTTATTACTTCAGAAATTCCAGCTCATGACGCAGCAGAAATCAGATATTGCAGGATATTGGTGGGTTTTGAGTTGGGGAGTACAGGGGCTGCACGGAGTACGCATACTGCAGCGTCCCAATTTCTACTGGGATTGGGGTCAATACTTGAACTGAAGGACCACACACTGCCATCTGGCAGGCGCCAGTTTTGTCCGGTCAAGACATCAAAACCCAAAATATTTTCATTGTGCCTTTTAATCACAAAGCAAGTAGACCATATGCACTTCTAGCCTGGGAGCCACAAATTAATTTTTGCAGTTTGGCAAATAACACTTGTTCTGTTTACTCCGGTGACTTTAACTCTCTGCCGTCCAGGTCACACACCCAGCTTCTCGGCATCCTGTTGTGTTAGTATTGAAATTTGTGCTCCCATACCTATTAGAAATTTTATCAGCTGTCGTTGAGGGCCAACTGGAATTAAAATGTAAGGTCCTCCCTCATTTAGCCATTGGTAGGCTTTCACTCGTTGGATGGACAGACCTAGTTGCCGTCCTGGTGCTATTTGTTTTTCGATCTCAAGGTTTTTAATTCATTCCTAAGGGGGAGGAAAGGGTTATCGCTCTTTCTTGGAGCTGGCCACGGCGCCGGAGTATTTGGAGTACATTCTCTCCTTTTACCATCATCACGTTTCTGGAACACCTGAATTAGACTCAGGATAATGCTAGTAGGCTGCCCCTCAATCGCGGCTCTGGGAATGCCTACTGCCAATGCTTTCCTCCACAGTTCACTTCTCTACTCCCAAGACTCTGCTTATGGGTCTTTAGGCATATTTTCCCTTGGTCTCGTTCCTGTTCCCTGTGGGGGTGGTTTTTTAACTGGTCGCACTGTATGATTTCCTGCTTGGGGTTTTGGGTCCGATTTCTCGGTCCACAGATCATCCCACCCCATTTCACAGCCATGGTTTAAAATACCATGCACTAATTCTGCCCATGTAGGGAGTTGTCTGTGGTATCATCACCACCAAATTCCTCATTTTGCTCTGTGTCTCTTTTAATCTCACCCTGTTTTGTAATTAGATAGGGTTTGAGGATTGCCAGGGCTCCCCAGTTAGTGGTTTTAACATGGTATGATCTACAGTAGTGGATATCAGGGTGTCACCAGATTCTCCACATTGGTGCATAGATTGTATGCAGGTGGCTTTGGTAACGGCAGTGGAGAGTTCACCTAGGGAACGGATGGGGATCATAGAAGGTTCACCTCGACCCAAGGCATCTATTCCCCCAGCCCAGTAGGCTACCCTACTGGTGATAGAATGGGCTTCATCTATTGGGTTGGGTCCTACATTTAAGAAAACTCGCGGATCTCAATAACCGTTTGCTTCATCTCCATTCAACATTATTCGGTCACCACCGCTGAGGCAGACATGCCACAAGTATTCAGTTTCAGTTTCACCTGGTTTTCTGCTGTATTTCTCTTGTAATTTTGCCAATTGTAATGCATCCCATGGAGTGCTTTCCATAGAATATTGCTGATCACCTCTGCTTTAATGATAGGCCTAGTCTTATATTCGGAGTAGTCCGAAAGGAAGAGGGGTTAACGTTTCCTTCTTTATGGGTCATCAGGATCACCCCAAATATCGCCATCCCAATCCTCTGGGGACACTATCAGTTTCCTAATGAGCATGAGGTTAGGGGGATGTGGGGACTGCATGAGCATCATTTCGATCTTTTCTTCCAACTTTTGTGTTTTCTCCTTTTCTTCCTGTAACTCTTTAATCAGCTGCTCAATTTTCAAAGACAGCATTAATTCAGCTGCCTTTTTGCCTTCTATTTCTTCTTTTAGGTCCTGCTCCCTTTTATTGTTATTCTTCCTATCTTGATAAGTAGCTTCTAAACAGGTACCTCACATTTTGCAAACAATTCCTTTCCCTTTTCCATTCCTTATATGTCCCCTGCCCACCTTTAGCTGTTCTTCCACAGCTTCCCAATCATGCCAATTATCACGAGCCCATTCTTCTAAGAATTTGAGACTCGGACTTATTCCATGCTTCTGTAAGTAATTAGTGATACTACTTGCCATCCTGCCAATTATGCCAGCTTGTCGCAGAGGAGTGGAATGCACCTCACTCAAAAGAGAGAAGCAGCAGTATGTTTTATTGAGGTAAAATAATAATTTGACAGAGTTCAATAAATTCAATGGAATTTAACGAAGTTTGACAGTGGTTTACTAAGGTTCAACAAGTTTGATGGCGAGGTTCACCTTATTAATTACTGCATGGAACAAACATAAAAAGGAAAATTGAATTAGCAAAACTTACAAAGTTTTACAAGCTATTAGTCACTTACCGAGGATCTGTTGCAGCAAGGAATCTCTCAGCCTTGAGGAATAAGGGATCTCTCAATGTCGAGGAGTAAGGGATCTCTCCGCCTCAGGCAAGGAAGGATCTCTGAGTCTCAGGTGAGGAATCTCAAACCTTGAGAGGGATCCCTGCTACTTTGGTTAAGGAGTCAAATGCATCCTTCACATACGCAAAGCTGCTGTTAAAATCCAAAATTATGTGAAAGAAGCAAAGCACAAGTTGCTTTGATGCAACTTGGTGGATGTAGGAGCACACACGCTCGTTTGGTGGTGTAGAAGATCAGTGTAACAGTCAGTGGTGTCTGTTTCCAGACCGTGAATTCTCTTCATCTAGGACCTCTTCTCTGCTGGTGGAGGAAATCTTTCCAGGCACAGGGAAAGTACTCAAAATCTGGAGACAACTGTGCGGGTGTTACACCACCACAGCCTCTGTTTCTTCCTGGACTTAAGCAATGTCTTGAAGGTAATAAGTCTTCTTTCCTGTTTCTCCGATTTTCTTGTCCCACTATCTCCCTTCTACTTTCTTAGCAAGAATATTGCCAGTTATCCCATTTTTTGATTGAGATAACTGGTGTTATTCTGAAAGCCCAAATAATTTATTTTGGAATTCTCAATAAAAAGGTAAGGATGTATTATATTTCTTTTGTTGCTTTTGTTCTTTTTTTCTATTTCTTTGGGGTTTTTTTTCTATTTTTAAAGTGACTTCTGAGCACTCACAGTCATGATGAAAAGCAGGAAAACAGGCACATCACTCATTCTAAAGGTTGCTAAGCCAGAAGGCAAAAAAAAAGAACTCAAAGCTTAACTGTACTTAAACCTCATTATTTTTAAGCCAATCTCATGCTACTTTGTAGTCTGGTTCACTATATTTTAATGCCAAGTACTGCAGTAACCAGCTAAAAAGAGCACTCTTCCTGGGGTGTGGAAAAGAACATGCCAGCCAGATGTCGTCCCAGGCCAGAAAATGAAGTAGCATGCAGCAGTGGAAACAAGCTCCCGGCCTGATCTGCCTGATGCAGTGCCTGCTAGGCACTGTGCCAGGAAACAACAGCCTGAAGCAGAAGTTTTCCCAGTTCTTACTCCTGTTCCCTCTTTTTTCAGCATGTTTCTACGTTAGGATTTTTCAGATGAGGCTTTTGACCCACAATCCAGCACTCAACTTGTCGTCTCTCCTTTGTCTTCTCCTCTCCCCCAGATGCCGGATAGTTAGTATCAACAAGAGACTTTTTAAGCAAAGGAATTTATTGAATACAACAGGAAGCGAAGGGAAACTTTACAGACTGAATGATCATTCCAAAAGGTCAAGGGAGGAGAAGTATTTATGAAGACAGAGTAGACCAGAGCCCCTGTACAGTCCAGACCAAGATTAATTGTTTGCAGATTGTGGTAGCTAGATGAGAAGCCCAATGATACCTCCAAGCTCCCAAAGCCGGTCAATGTCAAGTGAAGACCCAGTCAAAGACACTGATACGCTGCAGTTTTGTAAAGATTTGGGGGTCATCACAGAAGGAAGGGACAGAGAATCAATAGGGCTTGAGCACCAAGACCCAGGACTTCACTGCCTGAGTTAAGGAGCAGACATGTTACTAGAAAAAAATATTTACTTAGTATGCTACAGCTGTGAAAGATCAATATGATCCTTTTCTTGGGAGTGGTCAGTAATTTCAGCTAGGAGAAAATAAGCAGATGCATTACTCAAACCAGGTGCAACTTCTGTCTCCATATATGACCAGCCATGTGGTCTTGGTGGTCCTGGTTCTTTCTTGCGGTATGCAGGGATTAATTCACCTTGTGGCCAGGCCAGCTCCATCAGAACTACCAGTTGTCCCAGTATCCCAGTTATGTCCTCTTCACCAAACAGAAGCAGAGGAATTTGTCCACTCGTCTCAGATCTTCAGCAGCTTCATCAAAGCATGAGCCCTAGCCATAATTTTGCCTGGGCTGTCCAACATGGTAAAATCCCAGACAAATCACTGAGAGTAAGGTGTCACGGTTGGCTTATGTCAATCTAAGCATGTGCTACTGTCAGAAGGAGCAGTCCTCCCGTCCCCTGCCTGCTCCCATCACCTCTCCTGTGTCAGTACTAGTGCTTGTGTATCTGCACAGTCAGCTGCACCGCTGAGCTGGTTCAACCCACTCTATGGCCACATGATTATCAGCGCCAAAATGCATCAGGGAGCACCAACATGGGGACTGAAAGGGAAGCCCGCAGTAGATTGACATATTTTCTTCAAGAAACCTACACCATGACTGTGTGTGCAGAGTAAATCTGGTGCATTCTGATCCCATGATGACACTTACTTAGTGTGCATAGTCTGAACAACTCACCAGCACTTGCACAGGAGGTCCAAAGCACCCCAGGGGTATCAGACTTGAAGGACACATGCTGTGAAGTCCATCTCTGAATGACCACTAAGTCTACCTAATGTGCACAGACTGCACTGGACAACTCTGGCCACTTACACGGGACATGCTGGATGTGCCTAATACTCCCTAGACACAGCAGTATCACTCATTTATCTATGGGAAGGGCAATTCCACTTAGGACAACACCACCTGCACCCATACTTCTGCCTGCAGCTTCCCAAATTTCCTACCTTTACCTGACCCTATACTCAGGACAGTCCTGAAAGCAATGCACTGTTGCATCAGGTGAGTCAGACGCAGATGAGTCAGCTGTAAATGCCACTCGTGAAAGGAAAGGGAGACGACTTTGAGGTTTTTAATCTGACAACAATGCCTTCCATACACTTGGAAGTTGAAGCTATTCAGATAGAGAAATATGACAAAAATGTTTAAGTAGGAGGGTCATCCATTGTTAGTACATGGCAAGCTGCCTCCATTTCAAGTTTCAAATCAAGGTCTTCAGCAAAGCAACATTTGGCCTTGATCGGGGCATTTCTGAATACAATGGTATGTGTACGGAGACTGTGTATCGCCACATGTAAAACCCAGACAGCCCTGACAGACAGGCTTTAGCAAATCTTCCTGCTGTTGTTCAAGGAAGGCTCATCCCTAGCTCTTCCCTCCACCTCACTGCCAGGGGTTGCTGAGCCCATCATGGGGCTCACAGAAGGGAGTTTGCCACTTACATATAAAAAGTCGGGTGATTGTCAAAAATTGGCAATTAGGATGAGTATACACGCAGGACCTGGTCCGAGGGTCATCTAATGACTCCTCTGAGAGCATTAACATCAGCAGAGGAGTTAGGAAGGAGGGGAAGAGTCACAGACAGAGTTAGGAGGGAGGAGAGGAGTCACAGCTCAGGAAAAGCAACTTAAACTGAAGGAAGGGGACTAATTGGAGTTAATTTACCAGCACCCTCCAAACAGCTCACAAAGCAGTCTGGCTTTCAGCCGACATAAGATATGTCATGTGAATGTAGGATAATTAACATTATATGACTGAAAAAAAAGTATTTCCAAGTTTAATTATGTTTATATGAAAATAAACCCAGTTTTAGCTGAATCTTTCTGAGCAAAGAAAGAGTTGCAGGTTCAAGGTTTATGTTGTTTGCCATGGAAAGTTATTTATGTATAGATGCTAGTGAAATTACTTAAATGCTGATGAGTCAGGAGAAGCAAACAAACTTTGGCCAAGTGTGAAGCACATGCACTGCACCAAGCACCATCTTTCCCTCAATGCGTTCTGCGTTCCCTCAGTTTCCATTTTATCGATGCTTGATTGAACTCCAGGTTCACGAGAAACATGGGAGTGAGTCCCCATGAAAGGATATTTTCCCCTTGTTTTCCTGTGTCATATACAAGCAGGAGCAGTGAAAACAATGAAAAGCCAAGCTGCACCCTTTCGCTCTGCACGACTTCCTGAAATTTCTCCCGAGTGAGATAAACCAGGCTACAGTGAAACACAGGTCACGGTTAAAATGTCGTCTGTTAGCTGTGCTGCGGAATTTGGAAACAGCCACATTTTCACCCCATCTGCTTCTTTAGGATAAATTGCTTTGTTACCCAGGTGTATAATAAGGTGTAAAGGGGAAATTTAAGATGAATATCCTCCTAGCTTTTACTAGTCTCACCAGGGAAAAAACAGAAGTCCTGTTTTAAACCAAGGACGGACAAAAACCACTAAAAACCGCACAGGAAACGGCCCAGAACTGCACAGGATTTGGACGAAAGGCTTTCAGGGCTGCCGGCGGAGGTCTGGCTGGGGAGCAGCAGGACTTCGTCACTGCCCTGGAGCGACAGCCGACCTTCAGCCACAGCAGCGCATGTGTCAACGCGCTGCCGGCCCCGCCAGACAGACCGACCCGCTCGGATTAACCAGTTTAAACTGGGTATTTGAAATAAACCACAGGAACTTTCCTGGAGGGGATTAGCGAGTCTCCGCAGCGCCTACCCTGACCTGACAGCAGATCTGAGGGCATCCCTGGCATCACAGCCGTGACAAACAGCTGAGAAGGGGTCACATCTTCATCGGGCACTGACCGGCCCCGCCAGACAGACCGACCCGCTCGGATTAACCAGTTTAAACTGGGTATTTGAAATAAACCACAGGAACTTTCCTGGAGGGGATTAGCGAGTCTCCGCAGCGCCTACCCTGACCTGACAGCAGATCTGAGGGCATCCCTGGCATCACAGCCGTGACAAACAGCTGAGAAGGGGTCACATCTTCATCGGGCACTGACCGAAAACGTGGCAGACGGGGCGGCAGTCCGGGGGGAGCGGTGCCAGCTGGAGGTTTCCATTCCCGCCGCAGCTGTCACTGCCCTGCCAGAGGTCACCACACTCCGATCTGGCTGCTGCCGCTCATTCTTCCCCTGCCGGCCACCGAAAGAACAAAAACGGGGAGCTGCGCCATGGGATGGGAGGAAGCAGCAGGCCCTGTCGAGGCAGCAAGGACGACCCATTGACAGAGGCCCAGAGGAGCTGCGGCATCCCAGAGCTGAGTTTTCCCGCAGCCTGAGAAGTGCCCGAATGTTTTCACTTTAAGCCAGTTTTACAGTCTGGACTGGACTGGGATTTATATGTATTTTATGTGGCCGACACCACCCACTGTGCCTCATAGGAGATGACAGTTCCTGCCATGAGTGGTTTACAGCCTCAGAGCAACTGCAGATGCCCAAAGACCGGGGCAAAGCCTGCTCGCCTTTTTCTTTCCGTGACTCTTCCCATGGCTGGCCAGATTGCTTGGTGGTTTCTACGTCCCTTCCCTGCCTTGGGGCAACATCAGCTTCTCCGTACAGGCTGAACAGGCTTCACACGCTTTCTCTGGAGCATGGAGCAGCTTTACAAATCTCAGAGCTGTGCAAAGGTAAAGGTAACATCCTGCTGGCTGCTGCCACCACGCAGGACGAGGGGTGACAGTCTGTGAAGCCGACCAAGCGGGAGGGAGGTGGTGGCAAAACATCCAGAAGGAAGCCTGGAGGAGGGGGGAACCTACTGGCCACCAAATCTTGCAACATCTCTGCTGAGGACACCTCATTTTCTCAGGTTTCCTGCTTGTGTCCTGCTGTCACCAGTGTGTACAATTCCACAAATTAAAGGTTGGGGGGTTTTTTCAGATGAATCTAAGGGATTTAGGAACACAGCTCCCAAGAGCATCACTTTCCCAGCCCAGGACTGTACCTGCAGACTGATGACCACTCTGTGTGTGCACGGAGGCATGCTGCAGCCTGCTGACACGTTGCTCCTCTGTAGCTGCCATAGGACAGGAGTACATTAGTTCACACCCGAAAAAAACAGCATTGAAGAAAAGGCAGGTAATAGAGGAATGTGGCAAAATAATGTTTAGGGTCATATAAGGAAGACGGATGGGATGGAGGGCAAGCAGAGAATGTACAGCATATTTCTTATTACCTTCTTGTGATGTTCAGCAATTTAAAAAGGTACCAAACCAACGCCTGGTTCAGACTATGTCTCACCAGGAACTGACACGTTACAAACCACAAGGTAAAAAATGAAACACAACAGCCTCACCTTCTCGATAAAAACAGTGAGAGTGATTTCTTTAATCCACTGATAAGGGAGGAGATACATGGACTGGGACAGCAGAGCTGGAAACTGTTTCATAGGAAGTAATATAATCCAAAGTCCTATATATTTTTAACCTGTTCAGCCCTGCCCTCTCATAAAGCAGGCATTTCAGCACACAGCACTTCTGTTAATTGAATGCCTTCTTAAATGCAAACAAGGAAAGCCACACTAAATTCTCTCAAGACTCCAGATAAGATTTGCAGCTGGTATAAATAAGTGAAATGTCACTAAGGCCAGAGGAATCGCTCTGTTCCTCCCTCTCCTGCCACCGCAATCTCTGAACTTGACCCTACATTTCCATACTCCTACGAGGAGTTGAGCACAGCATCAAGCATGCTGCTGCAATCCCTCCTCCCTCCCTCCTCAGCCTGCCCTTGCCGTGCCGCAGCCCTGGCCCTTCCCCTGGGACACCGGCGTGTCGAGTGGGCTGGAGGGAAAAAGAGCCAGGGAGTGCCTGGCCTGGGCGGGAAGGGAGGCCTCAGTTACCGTCATTTCCCCTGTGATTAGTTCAAGATTTTTCAGTAAAAGTCTTTACAGGATGGGTTGGGCTGTTTTATCAGAGCCAGATTTTGGCAGACCAGTTTTCAGTGAGGTCCTTTTCACCCTGCAGCCCTTGGCCAGAGCCGGCAGACCTCACCTCCCCAAACCCAGCACAGCCTTGCCCGACTGATGAGCCGATTTAGTCCCACTGCGGGAGGCAGGAGGGACGGCCGACCCTCCCTGCAGGAGGACAGGCCTTTGCTTTCATTTAAGAAATAATGCTTAGACCTTGGCTGGTGACAGGCAGTCCTGATGGTGCAAACATAAATCTCCAGGTCACTTGCTTGACAAGGGCAAGTTTATTCCTTCACAAGCAATGAGAACATGAAGGCACTTGAAACTTTCCAACCAGGCCTTTGCTTTCCCAATCTCTCTCTTTTCAGCCTCACATTTTAAGCAGAACAACAGCTTGCAAAGTGAGCAGGAAACAACAGCTCCTTCCTGCTGCACAGCCCCGGCCACCCGCATGGGGAGCTTGCCCGCTCTGGGGCTGGGTTTGGGTATTGGCCAGCACTGACCAGCATCCCCATCTGAATCATAGAATTATAGAATAGCTGGGTTTAAAGGTCATCTAGCCCAACCTACTGTCACTCTCCTGTTGCCATTAAAGTTAAGTGAAAGACTGGGAAACAGATTATCCCAGCTGAATCCCAGTAAACAGCAGCAGAGCAACAGCTCTGTGGCAGCTGAGATACATAATGCTTTTTTGTTCAATCGTTTCTAAATCCTCTACATTTCACATACCTGCTCAGATTTTCTGGACATTTTATGTGACACGCAACAGCACAGAGTAGAAATAATGGTATCAGTCTGGGATATTTTTAGAAAAAATCTTTTGGGGAAGAACCCTAGGATAACATTACTATTAGCTTATTATTTTTACTTGAGAGCCCCAGACATCAAATAATCTGAATTCATCCTATCTGATTGATGGTGCCTTCTACACATTTGGGAAACAAAAATGAAGATGGCATTCAGAAAAAAAGTCAAGAAATTCGGTTAGGTATATGCATTGTGCTGATGAAAGAAGATAATTTCTTGATGTTGGTGAGATGGACAAGGAGTTTTCAACTGGGTTAGGTTTCTTGTGAGCTCCGGTACCCGAGCAGATGTGAAGAAGTAGAGGGTCTATCCCATAGGGAGAAGAATAGCCATAAGCAGGTTGAAAGCTTATGGGTGAGAATTGGAGACCGAGACAACAAAGGGAACCTTGTGGGTGGTGTTTACTACAGGCCGCCCAATCAAGGGGAGCCTATTGACAAAGCCTTCTTACTCCAGCTACAGGAGCCATCGCGCTCACAGGCTCTCATCCTGCTGGGCCACTGCAACCACCCCGACATCTGCTGGAAGAGTAGCATGGTGAGCTGTAGGCAATCCAGGAGAATCCTGGAGTGCATCGAGGATAACATCTTAGGCCAGATAATAGACAGCCCTACCAGAGGGGATGCATTACTGGACCTGTTGGCCACCAACGCAAGTGAGCTAATCAGTGATGTCAAGATTGGAGGCAGACTGGGCTGCAGTGATCATGCACTGGTGGAATTCACAGTCCTGAGGGATACAGGTCAGGCAAAGAGTAAAGTCAGGGCACTGAATTTTAGGAAAGCAAACTTCCAGCTCAAGGAGTTCAAGGAGCTAATCGATAGGACCCCCTGGGAAACTGCCCTTAGGGCCAAGGGAGCGGAGCAGAGCTGGCAGATCTTTAAGGACACTTTCCATAGAGTGCAAGAGCTCTCGATCCCCAGGTGTAAGAAATCAGGAAAGGATGGCAAGGGACC
>NW_009204861.1:41118-41758 GCF_000690835.1 Fulmarus glacialis
CAAACTAAAGGGCAAGAAGGAAATGCACAGGCAGTGGAAGCAGGGACAGGTATCCTGGGAAGAGTACAGGGACGCTGTCCAGTTGTGTAGGGATAGGGTTAGGAAGGCCAAGGCATGGCTGGAGCTGAACTTGGCAAGGAATGCAAAGAATAATGAGAAGGGCTTCTACAGGTATGTCAGCCAGAAAAGGTCAGTCAAAGAAAGCGTATCCCACCTGATGAACAAGACGGGCAAACTGGTAACAAGGGACGAGGAGAAGGCTGAGGCACTCAACAACTTTTTTGCCTCAGCCTTCACTGGCAACCTCTCTTCCCACACCTCTCCAGTGGATGGACCACAAGGAAGGGACTGGGGGGACAGGGTCCCTCCCACTGTAAGAGAAGATCAGATTCAAGACCACCTGAGGAACCTGAACATACGTAAGTCTATGGGACCCGACGAGATGCATCCCAGGGGTCCTGAGGGAACTGGCTGATGTAGTTGCCAAGCCACTCTCCATGATACTTCAAAAGTCATGGCAGTCCGCTCCCGGTGACTGGAAAAAGGGAAACACTGCACCCATTTTTAAAAAAGATAGAAAGGAGGACCCTGGGAACTACTGACCTGTCATCTTTACCTCTGTGCCTGGGAAGATCATGGA
>NW_009204862.1:0-8145 GCF_000690835.1 Fulmarus glacialis
GAGGCAAAAAAGTTGTTGAATACCTCAGCTTTCTCCATATCCCAGGTCTCCCATTTCATTCAGGAGAGGGCCCATATTCTCCCTTGTCTTCCTTTTATCCCCAACGAACCTATAGAAGCTTTTCTTATCACCCTTGACATCCCTGGCCAGATTTAATTCTATCAGGGCTTTAGCTTTCCTAACCTGGCCGCTCGGACAATTTCTCTGTATTCCTCCCAGGTTACCTGTCCTTGCTTCCACCCTCTGTAGGCTTCCTTTTTGTGTTTGAGTTTGTCCAGGATTTTGCCTGGCTTCCTCTTTGTTGGGATGCATCGCCCTGAACTTGGAGGAGGTGATCCTTGAATATTAACCAGCTTTCTTGGGGCCCTCTTTCCTCCAAGGCTTTATCCCATGGTACTCTACCAAGCAGATCCCTGAAGAGGCCAAAGTCTGCTCTCCTGAAGTTCAGGGTAGTGAGCTTGCTGTGAGCCCTCCTCAGTGTCCTAAGGATCTTGAACTACACCATTTCATGGTCACTGCAGCCAAGGCATGCCCCACCAGCCCGTCCTTGTTGGTGAGAACAAGGTCCAGCATAGCACCTCTCCTCGTTGGATCCTTTATCACTTGCAGAAGGAAGTTATCATTGACACATTCCACGAACCTCTCAGATTGCATACACCCTGCCGTGTTGTCCCTCCAATGGATATTGGGGTGGTTGAAGTCCCCCATGAGGACCAGGGCTTGTGAACATGAGGCTGCTTCTATCTGTCTAAAGAGGGCCTTCTCTGTGGCCTGCAGCAGACCCCCACCGTAATGTCACCTGTCCCTGCCCTCCCTTCAATCCTGACCCATAAGCTCTCAGTCAGCTCCTCATCCATCCCCAGGTGGAGCTCCATGCACTCCAGCTGGCCTTTGACATAGAAGGTGACACCCCCTCCTTGTCTCCCCTGCCTGTCCTTCCTAAAGAGCCTGTATCCTTCCATTCCAACACTCCAGTCATAGGAGCCATCCCACCACGTCTCCGTGATGCCAATAAGATTGTAGCCCTGCAGACATGTGCGCGTCTCTAACTCTTCTTGTTTATTCCCCATGCTACACGCATTTGCATAGAGGCATTTAAGTTGGGCCCCCGATGAAGCTGTCTTACTGACAGGGGTTCCTTTGTGCTGCTCTTCAGGTGTTCTCCTGCTGACCTCTGATCCTTCTTCAGACTCTGGGCATCTATTGCTGGCACTGGCATCAAACTGGTAGGAGTGGGATGGATTGAGGTTCCCCTCCCCTGGCAACTTCTGTTTAAAGCCCTCTTCACCAGCTTGGCAAGCCTATGACCGAAGATGCTCTTCCCCTTCTCTGACAGATGGACCCCATCAGCCCCCAGCAGACCAGGTTTCTCAAAGCAAGTCCCATGCTCTAAGTAGCCGAACCCTTGGCTGTTGCACCAGTCCTGTAACCATTTGTTGACTTGCCAGATTTGACTGGCCCTTTCAAACGCCTTCCCTTTGACCGGGAGGATTGATGAAAAAACTACCTGCACTCCAGAGTCCCTTACTGCCGCTCCCAGGCCTCTGTATCCTTCTTGGTACTCCTCAGGCTGCTCCTCCTGGTGCCCATGTGAAACAGCAGGAGTGGATAACAGTCAGTGGATTGTACGAGGCTTGGTAGCCTCTCGGTGACATGCCTGATATGAGCCCCCAGTAAGCAGCACACCTCTCTAGAGAGTGCGTCTGGTCGCCAAATGGGTGCCTCCGTACCTCGCAGAAGAGAGTCGGCTACTACTATCACCTGTCACCTTTTCTTAGTTGCGCTGATGGTTATATGGGGGGCAGATCAGGCTGCTTTACTCAGCTCCAGCATCTCTCGTGGTGTGGTGGGTCTTTCTTCTTTAGCTTGCAGAGTGGTGAAGTGGTTCTGCAAGGGCATCTCAGGCTTCGGGGGAAGTCTCTTCCTCCTGCTGGTCCTTGCCGTTGCAACTGTCCATTCTTCTGCATTATTGGCCGCCCTCCCTTCTGTGTGTGCCGGGGGGGAGTTTTTGGTTGTTTGCCATGGGCTGTGGGTCCACTGCAAACTGTGTTTGGAACCAGCTATCTAACGGCTTCTCTGCCTCCCTGATGTTACGCAGCCTTCTCTCCATCTCCTGCAGTTCAGCCGCCTGCTGCAGGAGGTCCTCCACCGGGGCACACCTTTTGCAGACAGGTCTGCCGCCTGTCCCTACCTACCCCAGGAGAAAGGTGTAGGCACTTCCTGCAGTCTGAGGTCTGCACTGCAGCCTCTCCCTTCAGCAGCTCCGTCTGCGTGGAGGCATCGGCCACTGCGGCCTTTGCTCTCAGATGAGTACCCATCATTCTGCCTGACATACACAGGGAAAATAATCCATTTTCATGGTTTTCCTGGCAGAAGTGTATCTTCTGGCCCAGCAGTCTAGGCTTAGCCTGTATTCTTCATAAGCAGATAAACCTGGAGTTCAAAACAAACAAAAAAGAAACAACAAAAGCCGCACAGTTTCTGTGGAATGTATTTACAATTTTTCTCTACAGGTTTCCAGTTTAGCCATCTTGATGTATTCTGGCCTACCTATAAACACCTGCAGACATTTATGCTTTTTTTAATCCCTAGCAAACTGTTAAAGAAAAACAATACCTGAAATAAGTCTCAGGTCTGCAATCTGCTAACGACTCCCAGAGATTCACAAAGTCTATTTATTAGAATATAATTACTACTGTTCATGTAAATGCCCATATTATTATAATCCAGGCAAAAACGGAATAACATAAGGCAAAAGCCAAAAGTCCCATATTGGTCATACTGAAAAAATTAAAGTACTGAATACTTCACTTGACTGGCATGCAGCCCAGTGGAAGGAACAACCTGCCAAATAAACAATGATCCCCAGTTATCACAGGCTCATATGAGTACATTGTTTCAGAAGATATTAATTTTATTTGCAGAATTGGTATAAAATAACCCTTGTGTGAAGAACTAAAACATTGTTTTCTGATTATATGAAAGTGAAATTAAGTCACTCAGCTACCATAATGGAACAGAAAACTCCCTGAGATGAGCGAAAGGACCACCAGCACAAATGAGGTCTGTGCCAGCAGCAAGCACCACTTTGCACATGCTAACTGGTCCACATAGGTTGGTAGGTAACTACCATATCTAAAGACAAGGTATGTGATTTTTTCTCCCTTTTCATCCTCTGCAAACATTTGATAACATTGTGTGAATATACTCCTAAGACAAAATGAAGACACTTTATGTCCTAAAGTCTCATAAAAACCAAAATAACCAAAGCAAAAGCCAATCTCCAGAAATAATATGGGTAGGTCCCTATAAAGCATAAAGTGCAAAATGTACAATCCTCCTTTTAATCTTAATCACACCTGCAGATTTCACTATTCTGCTTGAAATACGATCTTACTTTTCCCTATTTTATTTTTTTCTTGCAAGGCAACCACCTTTCATTTCTTTCCTTTCCTCCTTTCAGTGTCAAGCAGTTTCTCTGCCATACAAGTACCAATGGCTTCATTACACTGCATTGTTTTAAGCTCCTTTGGTTCCAAAATCTGGCATTTTTTTCTGTAGTCTTATATGACAAAAAAGGTAGAAATGGAATCAGTATGGACACATACAAGAATATGGCACTTCAGTAGCTATGGAGGTTTGTTTCAATATTTCTGTTCTGTGGACTCATCTCTTTTCCAGGCTGGCAAGTCTTCGCCTCTGTATTTCATTTTCCTTCATTTTATTTATCAGCTTTCTAGATTAACGCTGTATTCCAGTTTACTCGTGAGTATCCTTAAACAAGATGACCAAAACTTAACAGCTCATTTCCAAATAGTAACCTGCTATTCTTCAGAGATTATACAGTCATGTCGCACAGCACCAGAGGTGCCTGCCTTAGCTACAGATGTGCTAAGGGCCAACTGTTTGCGGCTCTGTACCCATTCACCAAGCTGCTGTGGCAATGTTATTCCAGAGCCTCTGTGCCAGTTTTCCCATGTGTTCCCATGCTGTTTTCCCAGTGCAAATGCTCTCATGAGCTTTCACCTGAAATCATTCTTATGACAGGTTTTCATGGGAAGCAATTGTCAATGGCTTAAGAAATGCCTCTTTTCCCCACATTTCTTTCTTTGCACATTTCAGTTTATACTAGAGTTAACCAAATATAGAGCACAATAAAGCAGATAAGTCATTTAAATACTTGAAAGATACTATCCAATATTTCATGTGCACAGAGACTGAACGGCCAATGAATATACAGCACTGACATCGAATTAGCATGCTCCAACCAGTGCGAATAGCATCACAAGCAGGAACAAACAACAGGAAGCCTGAGCAGATCCTAAGGAAAACTATGCAGTATTAGGGGAAAAGCATGGCAAAACTTGTCAGCATCATCATCAGCACCTCCTACTGCAGGAGAAACCTGCCCCCTCCCTGGGGGAGGGCACTTTGTCTAGGACACCCATTGCTGGTTTTCTCAGTTGACTATTGCAGAGAGTTTTCCATTTCTCATATGTCTCTTCTTTATTTTTCCTCCAAAATTAACTTTCACTTCTACAGTCAGTGTGTGTTATCAGTTATGGATCCCACTAAAAAAATCTTCATGCATGTCTCACCATCCTTTGTTCAATGGTTACTTTCTTCACATGAGTCAATAGCTGTCATCCTTCTCTACCACTTGCTGCCAAATTTAAACATCAGGTTTATCTTTTTCAGCCATAGAATTACCTATATTTCAGTATTGTTAAACTATTCTTATTTTGGGAGTCATTTCTACCTTAAAGCACTGCTTTAAAGGTAGACACAATCTCTTTCATATTCTATCTCCGAGCCAACTAAGACAATCTTGAAACTAGTGTCCAGTGTTATTTTAAATGTCATCATTCCTAGGTCTAACCCTGTTTCTGTTCTTAAAATCATACAGAAATGCAATTGTTTTAAACATTCTATCTTCCTTTAAAATAATTCATCAGAAGTACTATCTGCTAACTACCATGGACTTAACATTTCAATACGTTCCATGAGCTGCAGACACCATTAATTCTCATGCCTAAGCCATTTCATAAATTAATAGACAATCTTTATTTCTAGACGCAGGACAAATGAACCCTTTACTTTTAACATCATAAGTTAGAAGGACACTATTTCCTACTACAAAAACTTGTTGGTGTATCAGCCTATAAAGCTTGAAAGAAAAGACAAGGTTTGGAACGTGTTTATAGCTTCACATCAAAGAAAGACAATGAATGTTGCATGAACTCAGCCAGCAACTAAGCCAGAATGTGGACTGGAACACTTTTCAGAAACAGATTGCAAACCACTGAAAACATCAAATCTAAACAGTCAAGAAGCATCATCAGACCTGATTTTTTTCTACCTTTTAATGTGTTTAAGGAAACACAGAAAATGGGTGGAAATCAGAAACACAAGTGGGAATCAGAAATTGCTACAAAAACATTTTTATATGTAGGACTGATGTTTCGCTAGATATTTGAGTTCTTTAATTCATTTTTTGCAAGCACATATGGATGCACCCATGACAACCATCCTGTGGCTTATTAGCATAAAATTTTCTGGTGGAACTTTTCGTCTTTAAATACATATTGATAGCCATTGACACCTCCCAGCGTTTTTCTTCTTTTGCCCCACTCCTCAGGACTTGTTGGCTGCTCACCGCAGCTCCACTGCCAGCTCATTAGTTCAGTTCCTGGCTGGGCTGCAACAAAGGCAGAGAGCTAAAGCTTGCAAATCACCGATTCATTTCCCCCTTCACTACATCACTTTTTTTTTTTTTTTTTTAATAAAATGCACAATAAAATACTTTTTCTGCTCTGCAGAAAAAGCAAGGTTTTGTTAAATTATAGGACACACGCAAGGAGGTTTCAGTGAGCCAGGTCAGTGTGAAAACTCCAAACACACAGTTAATTTCAGTTGTTCCTACTGTGCTGTCAGTACATCTTATCCCAAATGGAAGATATTTTTCCCACTGTGTTCCTGGCAGGACACATGCATTCTTCACATGCTTTGTTCCCTGCTTCTTTAAAAGGCAACTGTCATCATAAACAGTGAGCAACCCCATCTCTGCTTCTGGAAGATGAGTATGCTTCATTAGTAAGGTGCAGTAAAGATAAAATTAGCATCTGCTGTCTTTCCACAGATAATGTATGAAAAAAGAAAAGTTTCCACACCTGCAAATAAACCACATGGACTGTCACAGTGTTGTTAGTGTGGATGAAATTACTTGGATTTGTCCAGGAGCAGGGAAAAAACCACTCCATTTGGATTTCTGGTTTTGTACTATAATACAATTCTTTTAAAATGGCAAATTGAGAAAGAAACACCCTGAAAGGGAGCAATCTTACTTTGAATATTGATTTATCTCAAAAAACTTGGTTTTATTACATATTTCTAAGATACTCCTCAGCAAAGTTTCAGCTTCCTAGAAACCAGTGAAAACGGGTAGATACTTTACTCTTTGATACCTGACTAACTTGTGGCCCTATTTTCAATAAATATCTCTGTATAATCTGAGACAGATGACTCAAAAGAATGAGTACATTCTGTGAACATGAAAGCAGAAGGACTAAATAACTGAAATTACTATTCTATCCATTACCAGTAACTTAAGAGGAAAGAAGGTTCTTTTTTTTAAAGAATCCAAACTTAAGTATTATTGATATGGGGAATTATGAACTGTGAACACAAGAGCTGTCCATCTATGTGCAGTGCAGCAGCAGGAAAATAAGCCTATCAGCTTTCAAATATTCAGTAGATGGGTAAGATATTATAAAAGGACCTATTTTATAAATGATAAATAATCTTATTTTATAATTCATGGCTAATTATTTTCTTCACAAATCCATTCTCTTTCTCTGCCTCATTCTTTTCAAGAACTCTAGTGTCCTTTGTAACTCAAAGATTTTGCAAATTGGATATTGCTTTTTATTCCTTTTTCCAATTCTTCCTCACACATTTAATCCAAATCCTGCTTCCAAGAGGCTTATATAAAGCTGTATGCTGTTAGGTCAAGCCTAAAGATATTAAAAGAAAATTTTTCTGGCTGCCTGCATACTTCACTGCCAAAGCCTGCACACCTTTCCCAACACCATGGTTTAGCCAACCAAGTAGCCCTGAACATCCCATCTTACACAAAAGCTACTATCACTACTTCCTGGATCTTCTCTTCTAATGCTGTCTATATTGTCTCCTATCCTCCTGCCCAAGCATACTCTTTTATGCCAACCTATAAACCGTATTTGTAAAAGCTATACTGCTACATCAAAGGATCCAAGCACAGCAAGGTTAACAACCTCCAGGTGACAGCACAATGGTGGTGTTTTACGTTCTCCAATAATTTATCTACCTTGCCCCTCCCTCTGCCAGCGGTGCACTTAACACTCCACAGAGAAGTGCCATGCATGCTCTAAGATGTCATATCACTAATAAATAATAGCTATAATATCTATTTATCTCTAACTTCTGTAATAATACCTATATTTATTTTAAAAATGAATATAAAACAACCAGTATTATTTTTTATTGCCTGTTATTAATTTTCTTTTAAAAGTGATTCTGCCAAACGCTGGTGTTATGAACATGTATAGGCCACTTCATTCAACTTACCATCTCAGGTTCCCCATGCAACTCTTCTGGACTTTAGTGTGTCCGCTGCCACTCATCTAGGACGTTGCACATTAATAATATGAGTTTTTCCTCTGTTTAGTGTTTTAGCCCACCAGTAGTCTAAATTTTTTTCTAAGAATTGTAAGTTTGTAATGCTGTGGTGGTTTGACTCTGGCTGGACGCCAGGTGCCCACCGCTCCATCACTCCACTCCTCGACTGGACAGGGGAGAGAAAATATGATGAAAGGCTCATGGGTCGAGATAAGGACAGGGAGATCACTCACCAGTTACTGTCACAGGGAAAACAGGCTGGGGGAAATTAACTTAATTTATTGCCAATCAAGGTAGATAATGAGAAATAAGAACAAAACTTAAAACACCTTCCCCCCACCCCTCCCTTCTTCCCGGGCTCCACTTCACTCCCGACTTCTCTGCCTGCCCACCCCTGAGTGGCACAGAGGGACAGGGAATGGGGTTTGCGGTCAGTTCATTACATGTTGTCTCTGCTGATCCCTCCTGACGCTCTCTCTCTCCTGCAGC
>NW_009204862.1:8294-15294 GCF_000690835.1 Fulmarus glacialis
AGACAGCCCTCTACAAACTTCTCCAGTGTGAGTCCTTCCCTCAGGCTGTACTCCTTCACAAACTGCTACAGCATGGGTCCTTTCCTCAGAGTGCAGTAGAGGCTCCTAGGAGGAACTTTGCCAGCAGGTCGAGGGAGGCAATCCTTCCCCTCTGTTCAGTCGTGGTGAGACACATCTGGAGTGCTGTGTCTTGTCCTGGGCTCCCCAGTGCAAGGGAGACATGCACTTACTGGAGCTGCTCCAGTGAAGGGCTGCAAAGTTGAGGAAGGAACTGGAGCCTCTCTCATGCAAGGACAGGCTAAGAGAGCTAAGACTCTTCTGCCCAGAGAAGAAAAGGCTCAGGGGGATGTTATCCATGTGTATAAATACTTAATGGGGTGAGTAAAGAAGATGGAGCCGATGTAGTGTCCAATAACAGGGCAAGAGGCAATAGACATACATTGAAATACAGGAAATTACATTTAAACATAAGAAAAATCTTTTTTACTGTGAGGGTTGTCAAGTGCTGGAAGAGGCTATCCATAGAGGTTGTGGAGTCTCCATCTTTGGAGCTATTCAAAACCCCATTGGACACAGCCCTGAGCTCTAGCTTATTTTGCTTGATCAGGGGCGGGGATTGGACAAGGTCATCTACAGGGGTGCCTTCCAGCCTTTGTGGTTATGTGATCCAGTGAAAGCAAAGTTTAAACCAATCACCAAAATAAACAAAGGGAACAGGAATAGCAAAGGAATTATGGATACCCTCCTTTTAGGTACAACTGTCTGTACAAGCTTTAGCTGATATGCTTTAGCCTTCTGAGCATTTGGTGTAATAATAGTTACAATGTCCATGCTTAACAAGACTAGTTTTTCAGTACAGATTAATATATGAATTTTTATATTCCTGACGGGTCCATGTGTTCATCTATTAGAAAACTCTGCACTAGTGTATATAGGGGCTTGAAAGTAATAAATCAAATGTCTATTTCTGAAATATGTTTGCCTGGGTTTAGTGCACATGAATGATAAGGACAACAGCATAGGCAGGTCAAAGCTAGAGAACCCTCTGTTTCCACCATAAGCATCATAAGCATCATAAGCTGAATTATGAGGATTTGCGAAATTCAGACAAGACAAACTGGAAGCAAGGCCTTGAAAAAATCAGTTAGAAAATCAAATTCATTTAAGCTTCAACAGGAGGTAGTGGAATCAGATCTGAAAATGAAGTAGGTAAAATATCAGATAAAGCCTTCAAGCCTAATCATCAGGCAGAACTTGAAGATGTAGAGAATCTCTTCTATACTGTCTGTAAGTAAACAAGAAAATTATTAACAACTTTTCATTTATGGACACAACTAAGAAGCATCCATTCTAGCCAAGGCAGAGATGGCGCTTTACTTTTGGGTATTGTTATGTGACATTCCAGATAAACATAGCTTTACTCTGAATTATGAAAGACTATTAATTGTGCGTCATCATCCTTGAGTTTATGCAATTCACATTTTGTACATTATATGGCAAAAGTATCTAATTTCAGCTAATTCTTTTTTCTCCTCAAAATAATCATCTTCCCATCTTTTTTCCCTTACTTACACTTTCCCTTACTAATTTTGCATTGCAAGCATTAGTATTTGTCTCCCATCACGCTTCTTCACACTAAGACATGAACATCACACATCTCTTTCTATCTCCTCTTCTCCTGCCTGTCATGCAGTTACAGCCTCCAGTCTTTCTTATCCTTCTTCACCTATGTACACCCACCAACAACAGAACTGCTGTTGAAGGCATAGAGTTCATTTCTACCCTATTTGGGTTTTCCTGCAGGGAGAAAGAACAGTGTGTGAGGAAAGACGTTTCTTTCTCCTTTTTTCTTGTTTCCTGGGAAGAATTATTATCAATCTTCCCTTTGCTTTTATATTAAAATAAATGCTAATTAATGTTAACAACCCTGCAGCTCCACAGAGGCAGGACTGTCCCAAACCACACAGTGACCCCTTCTACTTTTTGCCTGTCAGCTGCTTACCAGCAACTTTCATTGCTCCACTGCCTGAAAGTGGAGCTGATGGCGCAATTGAGAAAATACTCCTAATGGGAGAAAGAAAACAAAAATAAAGTCTTGGGACTCCCTTCACAATTCCAGGACAAAAACCTTCAATCAACAAATAGGACCCCTTTAAAGCCCTTCTGCAGGAATCATCTCTTGAGTGAAATCAAACACAGCTCTGTAGCACGAAGAATCCTCAGAAGACGTCTTATACCACATGAGCAACCTTACCCCTGACAATGCTCAGAGATACAGGAAAATAAGCAGTGTCTATATTAATATGTTAAAGAAACTAAGCGTATGCCAATTAAAAGCCAGTCCTGCTAAATAATAAAAGTAACCCATAAATACGGAGCATAACCATAAGTACAGGTAAAAATAAAGGAACGCAAGAAAAGCTATCATCAAGGAATTTAATAATAAGGTAGATGGTCCTTTGACTTACGGGGGCCATTTAACTGGTAATGACATTGTCTAAAATGTGCTTTGCTTGGAGATATTGGAGCAATTGATGTAGTTGTAGTAGAGCAGAAAGGAAAGTTTTACTTACTTCTGTGGAGTTCTATCTTATTAAATTCTAAGAGTCTAATTAAGATCTTGGCTTCTTTTTTTGTACTTTCAAGTTTTCTTTCTGGTAGCACAGAGTGTTATTTGAATATCAAATCTGATTGCATCAGTAAATCAGATACACAAGGCATCTCTATAACATTGACTGCAATTAAAAATATTTGCACTTGAAATTTTTAGGAATAAATTGGTGAAAAATAAAGACAAGTGAACTTTCAAATTCAGATTATATGGGTTACACATTATATGGGTAACATATTATGTTAAAGTTTTAGAGAATTTTCTGTAAGAAATAAGCAACCTGCCTTCTCCACTCTGCTACTTCCATGTGATGGCCGGAACTTAGCTACATTTCACTTCATTGCCACCATGGGTTCAACATAGCATTAGAAGTTTGCACTCACAGCTGTATTCTGTATTTAGACAGCTTGCCTGTGGTTTCTGTCTTACTCTAATATTGCTAAAGCATCCACTTAAAATAAACAAGTGCTTTCCATAACTAGTCAACAATTATTACGCTGTCTTTCAAACATTTACAAAAAAACTTTTTTTTTCAGATTGCATAATTTCCACTTACAACAATATTTAGTTTGACAAAAATTAGAGCTATCTTACTTGAATCTTTCTTCCTCAGATTCTTTTAAGATTTTCTCCCATGCATCTAAGTTGAACTTATTTCTCCCAGATGCAAACACAAAAATCCCAATCAATCGTCTTTTCACTTTAAGTTTTACCAATGATTTTGACTCAGGACAGATAAAGATTTCCCATAAGCTCAACAATCTGACATTCCCCACACCTGATTATTTTACTCTCACTTGTTCTCCTGAGCTCCACAAGAAGCTTCAGAGATTGTACCAGCACAGAGCAGCAGGCTAAAAGGGCAGTTAGCTGAAATTAGAATCAAAGCCACAAAAACTAACGGAAATTTTAGGTTAAGGCTACCTTAGTCAAATATAAAAAATTATATTGCATTAACAGTCAGTATAAGGCTTTTAGAAGTACAGTTTCAAATGCATTAACTTTTAACCTCTACTAACAACATAATTTAAAGCATTCCATTTCAAAAAGTCTGTCCCTTGCAAAAGTTATACCAATATCCAGGGCGGCTAGTTTTTCAGAACACTGTTTGCTATCTGGAGAGTGAAAAAAAAAATTCAAAAGAAAGATACACTGAAATTTCCAGATAGTAGCAAAAATTCATAATCATATCCAATCAAAAAAAGCCACTCTTCCATCCTCATAGCCTGTTTCCAAGGTTGATCAGTATGTGATACTTTACAGGGAGGTGGATTAAAAACATTGAGTGCACTTTTTATTTGGAAATTTTACAGTAATGTCTAAAAAGGAATACTGTCTTACATTACAAAGATCAAAGACAGGTCTAAAGTCACTCTCCTTTCTTAAGCCAATAATTTTTAACAGAGGACGACACAAAGTCTCTTGATTTGAGTTCAAGCCCCATTATTTTCTTATTGTAGATAGTAGGCCTCAGTTTGGTGACAAACGTCTGTTGGAAGACTATTTTGGTTTTCCTCATTTACACTTAAATTTTATCTTCTTTAACTGTACATTACATAATGTAATATTTTGTGCACAAGGCTTACTAGTGGAAAGTTTCTACTTGCACTGTATGTGTTTAAGTCCACATCTACTCAAACCTGTTTGTACGCTGGGCAGAACCATCAGCTGCCACTTCTCATGAGCTCAGGAAGCCTCTTAGTTCACAGCTTATACTCCTTATATATTGCCGTACTTTATCCTCGCTCAACAAAATACCAATGATGTTTTTATGAACTTGCATAATGACTGCCACCACTGCACTTTCAAACTCTCGTCTACCTGCTTTATGATTGGTAGCATCCTAATGCATCCAGTTTCCACCATGTACTTTTTAAATTTCATTCTTTCATTCAAGTGCTGGAGGACTGAGGTAAGTTTGACTTTGGATGCAATCCACCTTTATGGCTGTTTTCTTTCCCTTCATTTGTAGCTTTCACAAGTAACAGCGAGCATCAAAGATCTGCATCACTACAAGTTCCCAATAGGTTATGCTCATCGCTGGGATCAAATATGACATTACAGATTTGATATTCAATTGGCAGCATTCACCTGCAACAACGTGTTGTTTTTATTAATTCTTTTCAGTGCCTTCTCATCTTTAGGGAGTCAGCAAGTACCACTGTAATAGGTCTATTTGAGATTAAACAAAGATAGAAATGCTATATAGCATGACTGTAAGAGGAACATGAAAATATCCATGACTCTGTAACATTCAAATTGATAAATTCGGAAGAAAAAAAGGAACTACAGACCTTGGAAAAAATGTCCAGAAACTTCAAGATTCAAACAGACAAGCAAACAAATGAACACATAATGTCAAAGAGAAAAGGGATTTTGACCCTAAGCACCTGCAATTGCTTGTTCTGCAAAAATATCCCATACTTTTTACAAACCTGGAGCATTATATCAGAATAGAGTGGGACCGTAAGGATATTTACGCATGGTGCACCTTAGCTGAAAGCAACAACTGCACATGAACACACATGTGTGCATTTGAGTTCCCCAAAAACACATGATTTTGTAGATTTATAATGGTTGTGGGCAGCACAGTCTCCCAGCATAGAAATAGTTGTTGGTTTTGTATGTTTTCTACTGGTAGTTCTAAATAAAGACTGTCAAGTATACAAAGAAAGAAAACTAGTCCTCTAAAGCATAGGTATATATAGTCAAATTAGAGAGTTGTTAAATATTTCTGGAAAGAAGGTAAATATACCACAACTCTATTTTTGTAAGGTGAGGTTAACAAATGGAATTGAAATGTGCCAGAAACAAAATATAAGGAATTAGATTAATTTGGCATTTAAGATTAGCTCCAGAAACACGAACATCAACAAGAAAAATTACATGTCCAGGGTCAGCAAATCTATGCATATATATGTTTGTTGGTTAACATCAACTGTCACGTTGACCTTTTTAGTACAACAAATTGTCTGATTTCATTTCAGGAGAGTGGAACTTGGCAGTTGAAAGCTCACAGTGTTTGGCAATTTGTTAGAAAAAATATATTATTTCATCAGGAAAATATCTGTGAAATACAGAAATCAATAAAATATTAGTTCATTTTTTTTAATTAATATGATGGAAAACACCACCTGGAAAGTTTTGTTTCTTTGTCATGGAAGTTTACAATAGAGCTCTGATCTCAGATGCATTGGGAAAATAATATGACGGTGTACAGAAGCAAAGCCAGGTCTGCAAATCTTTAATGTCGGAGTGTAACCATGCTCAGATGAATCTATTCACCAGCACTTAAAAGATACAGGCTGAATTGTTAGCGCCAGTAGAAAACAAGACTTGGCACTTTTCTACTGAATTCAAAAGATCTAAAATAGTCAAATCACCTACAAGCTTAAGACGCACCATTTACCACTGTGTTGCACCTTTTGGCACCTGCCTCCATTAAGTCTCTTGAGTTTCATGAGGTGTGTCACACAAATGAAACTTCTTTGTCCTTGACCCCAAGTGACAGCTGAAGTTCTAAGAAGCAAATGAGATATAATGCTATTTATGTACTGGGTAAGAAATTATAATCTCACTACATAAATCGATGATATTATTTCATCTGGGCCAATGGTTCAAGTTCCGTGGCAGTAAAATTCATTTCAGCAAGAGGAATTCAATTGCAAAGAAACTGGGCTCTGTGTTCAATTCACATTCCTGTTTGACATACACACACACATGCATGCACAAGCACACACAAAGGAACTGAAAATGACATGGAGCTTAGCAGTGAACTATGTATGTGACTGAGGAACAATTTGTTGGGCCTTCCTGAAGCCAAAGGAAGAGCAGTTAGGCAGTCATACTTTACTGGACATCCCTCTAGACACTTTCCCAGGCAGCAGATCAAGCTGTGAACACTGCACACTACTATGTGCAGTATCTTATAGGGGTAGGACTGGTGATGTATGGAGGAATAGGGGCAAAAAAGTAGTAGGTGGAGCCTACTTCTAATAAACCAAAATACCTGAAGTGCCCCAACTATCCATGGACTGAACAACTCTAGACTACAGAAGTAAAAAACCTTCTGGAAATACGAAAACGTGGACAGAATTTCTCAGAGAGGCAATGGGTAAAACACTCTAGGTCAAAACTATAAAAACAAGCATTTGGTATAAGGAAGTTAATCAGATGTTTATATTTACTATCTATCTCTTGAGTTCTAACTCCAAAAAAAAAGGCAAAAATGAGTATAAAAGCAAAGTATTCATTTTTAACACAGTGATACAATAACCTTTTAATCTCTCAAAATATTATTGAGACCAAAAGCTTAGAATTAAAAATAAATTATTATACATTTATACATATTACAAAAACACCAAAGTACTGGAAAAACTGAAAATGCAG
>NW_009204863.1:0-3918 GCF_000690835.1 Fulmarus glacialis
TTTAAAGGTCCCTTCCAATCCCAACTATTTTATAAATAAATCAGTATGTCTCAAGTCTATCTATCTGCCTCATATGAACCCTTTGCTACCCTGGCTAATAAAAAAATCACCATAAGATTGAAGAATATGCCCAGCACAAGATGGAAAGCACATTTTTTAATTCAGCTATCTTATGCAAAAGATAATGATTCCAACCATTTCTAGGTGTTACCAGATTATATATGCTGGACATCTCTGAATCAGTTTTGTGCCCTAGTTCTCTCCAGTGTTCTTGGTCTTCAAAAGAGAATGATAGAATAACAGCATAAAGCAGCTGCTAGCCCTAACACTTCCAATTATTAAATGCCTTAACATGAATTACTGCAATAAACTGATAGTTTTCTGCAAAATTGGACAACTATATTGACTTAAGATCACTAAAGTTTAGCTTACCGCTCTAGACTTTTTAATTAATTTCCTCTGCAAACGATATACTTTCTAACGATAGGCAGGGAAAAAGCAGTGGGAAGAGATTTCCTTTTTTTTGGAAAAATATTAGTGAGGATTTCTATTTTTCTTTACTTCTCTTGCTTGTTTGTATGTTATTTTATAAAATCAATTAATCCCTGTAAAAACTGAACAGGCCCTCTTCCTTAAAGACCATGTGGAAACATCACATCTCAGAACACCCTGGAAAACATTGCTTTAGAGGTATGATATAGCAAGTATATTCCTCTTTTAGATATAGTGTACTCTTTGAGCTATTTTCTTTACTTAACCCACGGCAACTATTAGTAGTAAAAATATTTTTTTTAAATTGGGAGGAGTTTTGAACACACAGGCACACACTTCAACTTTGTAAATGAAAAATGAGAAGTTTTATTCTGTGTTCATTAGCTTATTCCCAGACTGTTGCAGGACACTTTTCAAGGAATACAGCGAAGAGAACTTTGGCTTAAGACCAGACACATGCTCTTTTCTTTCTCAGTATGAAATAAAAGTGTTCTAGACTGAAATAAGGTTTTCCTTACAAAATGGTGCAGTTGTACAAAATTTGCACTATATTCCTTTAAAAAAGTAAATTTACTATTTATTTGAACAAATTATATTTATTTTAATGACTTCTAATTTTTTTAATGATATATATAGCTCAAGCATTTTTAAAAAATCTTTGCATTTTGCTGCCAGTGTTGACATAAACACAGCTTTCATTGCAAATACACATAGTTTGATTGCAAGTAAAGGTAGAAAGTGAATTATATTTCCTGCATATAAAACCACAGCAACAAAAAAAATTATCACACATAGCTGCTGACTTCCCAGATAAATTTATGGTCATCTTCAGAAAAAAAACATTGACCCTGCACATAGATGTATGTGCTTAATCTGATGTAAAGGGATGAAATCTTTTGATCCATCAGAGAAAACAGAACAGCAGCTAGTTAGGAACTGGCCTGATAGAAATCCTTTAACCTGAAAATCTTTTATTATTCAACACGCTTACAAAACTATAAAAATCAACAAACATCAACATTAAGAGATTATATCATTTATCACCAAAAATATAATATCCTTTGCTAGAAAGCAGCAATTTAGGACTTACTTTATCGCCAGTTCTCACCTCTGTATTTTCATTTTCCTCTTCGTCTATTCCTAATTCATTTCTTCCACACCACCAGCTAGACTCTCATGCTCCTCAAAGGCCTTGTCTACATTTTCACTTTGGTCAATAGTATAACCCAAGAGAGTGTAAAGGTCAGGTGCTGGGGAGCCAATGGGCACACTAGCACATTTCAGGAGGGAGGGTTCCTTTAGACTCCCTCTGGTCTGGTCCTGTGGTTTGACTGCCCATCTTCTGCTGGAGCACCTTATGTGTGCTCTGGAGCACATCTTCTCATTCAGCTACACACATACAGACATGCACGCACAGATATATATATGTATTTATGCATGTAAGAGGTACTGCTCAGTAGATTTTACACTCATCTTTTGTCTTTACAAAGACTGCTCCTTTTTTCAATGTTCAATTCCCTTCATTTTTTATGCTGTAGTTTCTTTTAGTGACAGTTAAATGTATTTTTTCTATCTATATGTTTATACAACCTGACAAAGTGTTGTGGTTTAACCCCAGCCAGCAACTAAGCACCACACAGCTGCTCGCTCACTCGCCCCCGGTGGGATGGGGGAGAGAATCGGAAGGGTACTAAAAGTGAGAAAACTCGCGGGTTGAGATAAAGACAGTTTAATACGGAAACAAAAGTTGTGCACGCAAACAAAGCAAAACAAGGAATTCATTCACTGTTTCCCATTGGCAGGCAGGTGTTCAGCCATCTCCAGGAAAGCAGGGCTCCATCATGCATAACAGTTACTTGGGAAGACAAACGCCATCACTCCGAACGTCCTCCCCTTCCTTCTTCTTCCCCCAGCTTTATATGCTGAGCACAATGGCCTGGAATATCCCTTTAGTAAGTTGGGGTCAGCTGTCCCATCCGTGTCCCCTCCCAACCTCTTGTGCACCCCCAGCCTACTCGCTGGTGGTGTGGTGTGAGAAACAGAAAAGGTCTTGACTCTGTGTAAGCACTGCTCAGCAGTAACTAAAACATCCCTGTATTATCAACATTGTTTTCAGCCCAAATCCAAAACATAGCCCCATCCTAGCTATGAAGAAAATGAACTCTATCCCAGCCAAAAGCAGCACACAAAGGTTATGTGTTCTGGGATTCCAGAGAATGACAAGAAAAGCATAGAATCATAGAATGTTTGGGGTTGGAAGGGACCTTTAAAGGTCATCTAGTCCAATCCCCCTGCTGTGGGCAGGGACATCTTCAACTAGATCAGGTTGCTCAGAGCCCTGTCCAACCTGAATGTTTCCAAGCATGGGGCATCTACCACCTCTCTGGGCAACACTGGAAACCTGTTCCAGTGTTTCACCACCCTCTTTGTAAAAAAAAATTCTTCCTTATATCTAGTCTAAATCTATCCTCCTTTAGTTTAAAACCATTCCCCCTTATCCTGTCGCAACAGGCCCTGCTAAAAAGTCTGTCCCCATTTTTCTTATAAGCCCCCTATAAAATGTCAATCTCCTTGTTGTTTATAAAGGTTAAGGTAGAAAAAAATGTCCTTTTTCCTGAAATAGAAGTTGAATGTTCCTGAAAATTCTTCCATCAAACACTTTCCACAACAACTACATTAATAATGGTGAAAATTCAAAGGTAGGTAAATCTGACTGATTAAGCCTTGGAGTAAAGCAAAGAAATACTATATTCCATCTACACCTCTCCAGACTAATAAAGGGGCATTCAGAAGGAATGTGGCATCTATGAAGTGCTTATTACATTTCATAGCTCTGTGAGCATTGGAAGGCTTATAATAGCCTTCCTTACAGATAGATCACATATGTGCCAGCAGTCTGTTGGTATTAGCAATCCAGCCCCTTCTGAAAAGTGTAAACTTGACCTCAGGAGGAATATATCCTAGCACAACTAACATGTGATGTGAGAGTACAACAGCTCCAGGGAGAAAAATCATCAAAAAGATTTGCTCTCAAGAAGACTTCAGAGGCTTCACTGGATCCTGAAAATGAAAAAGCAGAAGAGAAAGTTCTAACTTACAACAGAATTTCCTCAGGAGTATTTTTAGCAAAAAGTTGCTGTATCTGCCAAGCTTGTTTATCCAGTGACACTTATTTTGTGAGTGTGTTAATATCCAGCATATAACAATTATGTCTTGTTCGATTTTCTCTCAATATAAAGCCTACACTGAAATGAGTTTCTTCTCTCTCTTCTTTATTTGCTACTACTGAATTATTTATTTTTCAATATCTATTCTGCTATAAGGAAAACAAATGATTCCATGAGGTTTTTTGTAACAACAAGAGCTGGTTTGGGGCTTTAGTTTCTAATATTCCCATCTTAAAAATAGAATCATAGAATCATAGAA
>NW_009204864.1:0-1487 GCF_000690835.1 Fulmarus glacialis
CTCAGGGAACACCTTGGTCACCACCCCGGTGACCATCTCAGGGACCTCCTTGGTGACCACCTCGGGGACCATCTCAGGGACCACTTTGGTCTGCACCCCACTGACCACTTTGGGGATCTCCTTGATGACCATCTTGGAGACCATCTCAGGAACCTCTTGGTCACCACCTCACTGACCTCCTCAGGGACCTCCTTGGTGACCATCTCTGAGACCATCTCAGGGAACACCTTGGTCACCACCCCGGTGACCATCTCAGGGACCTCCTTGGTGACCACCTCGGGGACCATCTCAGGGACCACTTTGGTCTGCACCCCACTGACCACTTTGGGGATCTCCTTGATGACCATCTTGGAGACCATCTCAGGAACCTCTTGGTCACCACCCCACTGACTTCCTCACTCCTTGGTGACCATCTCTGGGACCGTCTCAGGGACCACCCTGACCTGCACTTCACTGACCGCCTTGGAGACCATCTTGGGGACCTCCTTGGGGACCAGCTCGGGGCCACCCAGGTCTCCACCTTGAGAACCACCTTTGGGATTTCCATGGGGACCTCCTTGGTGACCGCCTCAGGAACCATCTCAGGGAACACCTTGGTCACCACCCCAGTGACGTCTCAGGGACCTCCTTGGTGACCACCTCTGGGGTCATCTCAGGGACCATCCTGGTCTGCACCCCACTGGTCACCTTGGGGACCTCCTTGGTGACCACCTCGGGGACTATCTCAGGGGCCACCTGACCTGCACCTCACTGACCACCTTGGAGACCAACTTGGGGACCTCCTTGGGGACCACCATCTCAGGGAACACCTTGGTCACTACCCCACTGACCACCTTGTGGACCTCCTTGGTGACCACCTCAGAGACCTTCTCAGGGACCACCCTGATCTGCACCCCACTGACCACGTTGGGGACTATCTCTGGGACCACCATGGTCACCACCTCAGTGGCCACCTTGGGGACCTCATGGCGATCAGCCCCAGGACCATCTCAGAGACCACCTTGGTCCACACCCTGCTGACCACCTTGGGGACCTCCTTGGTGACCACTTCTGGGATCATCTCAGGGACCAGCCTGGTCCCCATCTCAGTGACAACCTTGAGGACCACTTGGTCCCCACCTCAGTACCCACCTCAGCAACCACCCTGGTGCCCATGTTGACCACCCCAACCTTGGTGCCCACCCTGGGCCCCACCTCAGTGCCCTCCTCAGTGACCACCCTGGTGCCCACCTTGATGCCCACCTTGGTCCATGTCCAAGTGCCCTTGGTGCCCACCCTGTTGACCTCCTCAGCACCCACCTTGATGCCCACCTCAATGACCACCCTGGTGTCTACCTTGGTGCCCACCTTGATGCCCCACCTTGATGACCACCTCAGTGCCACCTTGATGCCCACCTCAATGCCCACCCTGGTGACCACCTCAGTCCCTATCTTGCTGACCACCCCGGTGACAAACGACCACCCTGGGGTGCCCACCTTGGTGACCA
>NW_009204865.1:0-43424 GCF_000690835.1 Fulmarus glacialis
GAGGTTCACACGGGCCCACTTCTCAAGTGGAGCTTTCCTTTTTGTTAAGGAGCTTTTAAGTGCAGAGATTTTGCCTTGCAGTAGTGTGGGTTTTCATTATTAAATAAGCTATAATCTGATAGTAATTGTAATACAGAAAGGAATGAAAGCAGTAGCCATTATTTCTGTCAAAAATAGTTTTCTGTCAAAAATTTTTCTGCTAAGAAAAATAGTTAATTTGTTACTGTTGGTTTCATGATCAAGGTTCTGCTCGTGGGTCTGTCCTTCCCTTGTACTTGGATTCAAAGCGCTGGAAGATCAATCAGGAGTGTAAGGCAGATCTTAATTCACCATTTATTTTTAAGTAAATGTTCAGTAAAAGCCACTTTCTGCTCTACGTTGAGCTTTTTCAATAACTAGCCAGATACTTAGAAAGTTGCACTACTTTCAAGAGAAATTTCTACTGAAATCAAATTTCGAGACAAGGTTTGGCTCAACAGAGAGTAGACAAGATCATCAGATGTAGGTCTAATAATAATTCTTCCTTTTTATAAGAATTATATTTCAAGAATATGCAAATTTTCCTCTTAAAAAACCACCAAATTCATACAAAGGAATTTAGTATACCAATAACTTGATTCAACAACTCATGTGATCCAACAATTACTGACATGAATTGTGAATCATTCCTGAAAACCTAGAAATACTACAGGCAAGCTATCAATTTTCAGACAGAAGAGGCAGCTGTTTTTGCAAAAATCTTGTTTTACTACACTTCAGCAGAACAATACACAACTTTTCAATAATAGAGACAATTTGGGAATTTTAAAGTTTTTGTTTTACAGGTTTTTTTTGTTTTTTTCTTTTCCCAGAGACACCGAACAATTCCAGTTCAATATGAACTGCAAGCATAAAAGCAGGTCTACAAATGTCTCCTGTGAGTAGCTAATAAAATGGACACTTTTCAAAGTTGTCCAAGACATTGTAGTTGACAAGGAAATTGAATGAGATTGCTTAGAAACTTATATTAAACCAGTAGCAATAAACTAATACAATTTTATAGTGATTCTTCCTATGACTGCACTAAAATCATGTTATAATTCCTGAGTGTATGGATAAAATGAGTTTTTTGTACCAATCAATCTCCAGTAAATTATTTAGGCAGATGGAAAGACTGTAATCTCTTTTCTTATCATCGTGTTTGTCTCATACTGGGTACAACATATACTAAGATCAAATGGTGAACAGTCAAATGAACAGCAATTGTAATTTTTAAAGGAAAAAAAAAAAAAGACTCAAAGGCTATCCACCTAGAATTTTTCTTCCAAACAGCCCCAAAAGCCAGACCATCTTCCTGGAGCCTTCACTTAAGAAATATTTGGGTCATGGATTATTTGAAATGTTTTCCAACTGGAGCAAATCTATTCCAATCATGCAGTAACAGCCCCAGCATAAAGAATGTCAAAAGATAAGTAAACCAAGAGACACTATGAAGACCGACCCACAACGAACAACTCCGCCAACTCCCCGAACAGGAGCTCTCTTTTGTATTACAAAGTAGAGGGAATAGAACACCAATAGATATGATTCTATGACCGTGTTTGCTTTTAAAGCAGGTTCAGATGAGCTGAAACAACAGCCTGTCTCACAAGAAGAGGATACCACTTGCCCTCCTTCTCCTGTAAACTCTTGCTATGCGCATTGCTGCACGTCAAGTGCCATACAATTGTCAAAACAGGTAAGCCACTGAGTTTACAACAGACGCACTTGAATATTTACCTCCCAAGAGTGAAAATTCACCCTTGTTCAAAAGAGAGAAAAAGATGTCTGTGACTGACACCTGCTTACACAGTTTGACTCATACTTTTCTTGACAACTTAGAAAACTAGACTAGAAAGTGTGAGCTTCTATGCTTCACAGTCCAGGGTATAGCAGTCTGGAAAGTTTTCAACAGAAGGTTTTTTACAAGAAAATGTAAGCTTTTAGAAATTTATGAAGTTAGAATTTAGAAATTGGTATTTTTTTGCAAAATAATTTCCTAAAAATATCTTTCAGCTATAAAGGAGAAAGTTGGGGGGGGCGGGCGGGAAAGAAGATAAAATTAAAGAAAATGTATCTAGTTGAGCTGAGTGTGGCCTCTGGCATGCAGGGGGATTTGAACCCATGTCTTGCATAGTCCACACTGGTATATCTATTGAAACCTTCTCTTGTTCTTCCTCTAGACCAATGAATAAACAATTATTCTCATATATGATCATCTCCAGGAGACAATTTTGATGTATACTGTTAACTCAGTCTGGGGCAGCTTTAATGTTTGTTCTATCTGTTCAAGAACGCTTGTTGAACAATCTGTCTTATACATAGAGTGTTTGCTCTTTGTCACTTTCTCTGGTTCATTTTCACCAGCTAAACTGATAGATTAATGATGTATCAACACTACCCTGCAGGGACCTGACTGTGAGTTTTCTCCATTCTGAGCTAGTGCCCTAGACAACAGGCACTTCTGATCCTATACAGGGAGACGAGGGGGGAGAAATGGGGGAGAACAAAAGAAAGAGGTCAGTTTTGTTTTGAGGCAAAAGAAGAAAAACATTTAAAAGCCTGGAAATTCCTGAAAAGGAAATAAAAAATCATTTAGTATTAGTCCAGAAAATTAGCTGTGCAATGAATTACATACATAGCATTTGATTGAACCCTTTCTACTTTATTAGTATCTTTTATAATGCATTAGTACTTGAATGTGACATAGTATTCTAATAATGGTCTTTTTAATTATATGTATTGCAAAGGTAAAGTGATTTTATTGTACTTAGTACTTCCTTATTTAACGCAACAGAAGCTACCACTTGCTGTCTCTAATTTCACATGACATGAGTACATCTTATATTTCACCACAGCCATGAGTTACTTTCTATCAATGCTTTCCCATATAGCAAGTCCTCCCGTAGGCTCAATGCAGCCTGTAGAAGATGCAAGGCACTTCGGTGAGCCCAGCTGTCATGAGTTTCTTCCTTTTCTGCGCAAGTTAGCTCTGCAGTTTAACTTGTGTTACTTCTTTTATCATATTCATAAGATTTAAAGGGAAAGTTTAGGGTGAGGACATGGCATATTTTGCTATGGGTATATATGATATTTAAGATTTACATTGTTCATAAATTTTATTCAAATAAGAACAGTTTCATACACTCAGATCCTCTGCAGAAGATTCACTGCAAGTGTTTTCCTTTACCCATCTCTTAAGTAATTCCAACCACTGTCATAATGTCACCTCTAAGCCAGGATAACTCAAGTAAAGAATTTTTCTTAAAAACAGCACTTAATAATTTAGGGTTTGGACATGTATGATGATATTCCTCCAGGTACTTTCCACAAGTAGAGTGTTAAGTTTGGCATCCAGGCTGATGTTTGTACTAGTGATCATATCCTACAGGTAAATAAGGACAGTTTTCTTTCATGTCACTGTTACGCTAGCAGTGCTAGCTTGCACTCTAGTCCTAGTGCACATCCCTCAGGGGTGGAGGGACCTCTGTGCCTCTCAGAGCATGCCTGCTTGGTACGATGGGCACTGGAGTTACTGCTATCCAGCACTTCCCTTGAACAGGAAAAAGCCCGACTCTCTCCTTACGACACTGTAGCTAGGATGTCCCACCTTCATGATGGGACAGTGCTCACTAGCGTGGGTGTGACACCACACTCCCACAGCCACATTGTCATTGCAAGCTGGTTATGCAGCTCTGCACTTCATAGGTGGAGAAGTGTGGTCTCAGTACCTTCCTACCATTCTCTATTGATGAGCATGAACACATCTTTAATTTTTAAGTTTTGGTATACACTATCAGTCTGTTTTAGCTTTAATATTTATATCTATGCAAGAATACCTGTTGAACCGTCATCCTTATACAGATGTAGAAGACATTGCACTAACAACTGTACTGTTTCATTTTCTCTAGTATAGTTCAACATTCGAGCTACATAATCTTTTTGACGTGTGACTATAGTTGTGTTTGTGTCTGTGAAAGACTTTTAACAAAAAATGAAAATATAAGCCATATTTGGCTCAAATGTATATAATTTAAGGTCAGAAGCAAAGGAGTGGTGTGCTCATCTAGTTCAAGCTCCCGCATAACATGGGTCATCGAATTTCACCCTGTAATTTGGTCAGTGTTTTATGCAACGTGCTTTTAGGGGAATAATAGGAGCTGCTTTGTCCTAAGATTTTCAGGAAATTTAGCCAGTTCTTATCCCCCGGAATTGCCAAGGAGACGCATATGTGTTAACTCTTTCCTATTTTAGTATTGACCAGCATTTTCTTAAGAATAAAATATACAAGGTATAATTAAAGCCTGCTGGAATTCTTCTACAGCCCACGTCCTCAATAAAAAAAAAAAAAAAATCAAAGCTGTGGCACATTCAAAAAAGACTCAGTTTACCCTGGGGAAAAAAAAAAACAAAACAGTTAGCTTTCTCCATGAAGCTAAAGATAGAAAAAAAACTACTGTCCCGCAGCAGTAAACCTGCTTAAGTCTCTCACCAGAACAAACTCTGTTTAAAATTATTGTTGCTATTTTTATTTTATTATGCGAGAAGAATTACATGGAAAGGTTAAGAATAGATTGGAGACAAAAGCCTGAGTCAATATGAATGTTTTGTTCAAATAGGTTGTTTAATGACTTGGTTTGCTAGGCTTTTATTGCAGTATACAAAAAGTTAGTAGGTAGTGTTCTTATATTTTTCTCATATTTATTTCTTTTTGCATACCAATAAAGTTGAACTGCAAGGGAGTTGGTTAAACTGCCCGCACTACATATTACACTGTATTTCCTTGGTGGTTTGAAGCTTGGTGGTTGGAACTGAACAAATAATATGTGACAGACTGAAAACGAAGCATATTCTAACCTGTAATTATTAATCATGTACAAAGAAAGTAAGTGTCGTGTAAATAAATTTTATTAAGTGCAGACTGCTTGGTCTGGGCAATGTGGCCTTGTAATTAAGGTGCTACACTGGGAGACAAGAGCAGTAGCATTTGACTTTCACAGACCTGTAGGGTCACTTTGAGCAAATCAGCATTTGTCTCTCCCTCTTCCTTTACATACCACTCCTTCTCATTTATTAAGGAGCAGAGTCTCTAGCCTAAGCCATTTCCCTTTGTGTTTTTGAAGGCATATCTACAGTGGTATACTCTAACCTGGATCTCAGAAGTAACACAAAGAACAGTGATACCTATTTTACAGGAGGTGACTCAAACAGTGTCTAATGCATGCATGAAATACAGGCAGTGACTCTTAATCCTCATGTCAAATGTATACATAATATATGAGGACTGCTACTTGTGATCCTGGAGAAGTGCATACTTCAGATATTCCGTATATAAAATAGGCTGCTAGCCAGCTGGTTGGCTACCTTGCTCCAAAATAATCAGCACATAGCTGGAGCTGTTCAAAAAATTGTTGAAAATATGATACTAGTCAAAACCAGTCATTTTCATATGAGTTTTCCTTTAAAAAAGTAAGTTGGAAGAAAACTAAATCTGAACAAAAACTGGAGGTTATTCCAGACAGACATGAAAAAAAGGAAATAGAAAAAAAGGATTAGCATAGCTAAAAACCTCTCCAACTCCTGTAAAACTAAAACAACTCAGTGCATTAGATAGTGGATTTCTTTCATATAAAAACCAGATGAGCAAAGCAAGCAGAAGAAAAGTCACGCTGCAGAATATTAAAAAAAATTATAAAATCATATAAAGTGGTGGGAAGTCTTCAGCTGGCGTATCTTCTAGCAGAAACTTCACTTACATCTGCTGGACAGAACTTTTCAAGGAAGTGCAAGACCAAGCCCTATCCTCATGCCTAGGAACTGGCTTCCTACCTATTCAAATACTGCTGCAGAAATCATGCAGTCATCATTTGGAGCTTCACTCAGACTGCACAGAAGTCAAACAGTGTCTGTGCCTTTCAGAAAAGGGCTGAACTAGCAATAGGCTTGGCTACTCAGTTTTATATTTCTGAAAAAAACCTTTATTTTGAAACATTAGGTATCAGAGCAGGATGCCACAAGTTTTCAGAAAAGGAAACCTCTTATTTTTCATGATTTTTTTCCCCAGGTCCTAAAGCTTCTAAGGACACTGAAGAGCAATTAAAACAAACAAACAAGCAAACAAAACACCTTTTGTGTGTGAGTGACAGCGGTAAGGTCTTCTGCCCACCAAGAGCTAGGGAACGACATGTTAGAGCAAAGCAGTGCTTCTAATATTGTGGCTTTAGTGGCAAAAACCAGATGCTTCAGAAAAGAGGCAAAGAACTCACAATAGGAATAATTCCTTCCAGAAAGATTTCCTTTTAGTCTTTCACATATAAGAGATTGATTTAAACCTGAAACAGGGACTTTTCAAAGCCTTTTTTAGCATTAATTATAACAGCTCTAACTCTTCTTGTGATACGTATAAATGACAAACTCTTCAAACTTTGGTAGGGAGGTAATCTAAGATATGTCCCATTACACGCTGTTGGTAAACCAATGATTTGCTGTTTATATGGAAAAGAAACGAAAGGTTTGCACACTAAGGAAAAAAAAATTGATTTATCAAAGTCTGTTCAGCCTAATTATTAAGGACTGGGCCATTAAACAGCAAGAATGGAGATTGCACATAACAATATAAATCATAATTACATATAATGATTTGTATCACTGAGACATTCAGCTGCAACTAGTAGGATAAACTAGAGTCTTTATTTTGAAGAAGATGAGTTTCAAATTGCTAAGCTAATAGCCAAATAGGTTTTAAAGACTGGGTTTAAATCTTTAATGGACTCATGATCACTAGTACCTAAAAAAAGGATGGTGAGAAATAAAATCACTCCTATTTAGGGTGTTTTCAAAATCACTCTGTACATTTATTGACAAGCACTGTGAAGGATATCACTCAAAGACTAAGATTAAAAAAAGCCCAAACCAAAAACCTATGAATGAACAAAAGAAAGCTTTTAAATTTTCTTTGCATGAACCTTCTTAGTTAATTGTTCTTATAAAAATGTATTCTTGCTTCCCAAAAAATTCTAGTCAAGTAATATAGCTATAGTTAGCATATTACTATTGGTAAAGAAAAATCTAGGAACATAACTATTAAATTAAAGTAAGGAACAAGGCTTTGAGAATATTTGATTGTTGATTCATTTAAAAAAAGTGAAAAACTGAAGGGTTTTTAAATTTTTTTACATTTCCTTTTTTTTCAAAACAGAGGTAAAGGTTGTAAAACTGTGTCCAGCTCTGTCCTAGATGAAATATTTCATTAAGTAAGAAGAACTGTTTTTCCTGTTCCCTCTTTCACCTCCCAGCTCTCAGCAGAGACTTGACTATAGCACACAGAGTTTTATAGTGTGTATTGGTTTGATAATAAAGAGTTCAGGGAAGGACAAGGGCTGGGAGAGAAGGTGGGAAGGAGCGAGTTATTAAATATTTTACCTGACTTTCAAGTGTCACAAGTATTCACATATAGTCTGTGACATTCCCTTCCTTTTAGTCTAGAGAGGAAAAAAAAAGAAGTAATCTTTTTAATTTGACCATGTGCATAAATCCTACTGAAGTCAACAAAGCCAGAGGATAAATTGGAGCCTTAAGGAAGCTGAATGGTGAAAGACAGTTCTGGGATCAGCTGGGTATTTGCTGCAGTATGAAAAAAAACAGTCGGATTTCTCCTCAGACATTGTCTGTCTCCTGTCATTCTTTTAACATCCACAGGGCCTGGAGGCTGAAAGTTGAGCATGTCTTGCAAAGGGCAACCTCAGCCAGCTCCTCTTGACAGGATTTTGATGCAGAACAACAACAGCAAGTCACACTGGGGAGACCCTCTACATCTGTTTTGAGCAATTAATCCCCTGGAGGTAACTCCATTCACATGCAACTAATTTTGCTGTGTTTTAGCTAGAATATGATGGAGTGAGCAGACTGGAAATTGAAGACACTTGCTATTTATTTTGTGAAAACAAATGAAGAGACCATTAACCTCCCAAAAGAACTGATTACTGTATACGTTTTAAAATTTTAGTCCTTTCTCTTCCCAGGCTTGAGAACTGTGCAACAGCTTTGGTGACAATCAAGATGATGTTACTTGTCAACACTAAGCCAAGACAGATTATTGTGATGAGGGAATCACAACTCTCCAAACATGAAACCTAACCCCATAAACTCCTGTAGCCTCTCTCGGTATCAATCAGCTGTAGGTTAGATTCTCTTTCTCAGGGAAAATGCTATCAAGGTCTATTTCAGAGTGCGTTAAGATAATTTTTTACACCATACTAAAATAAATGAAACCCTCCTCTAGAAGTTAGTGTCTATTGGGACTTGAATAAAGAAAGTCATAGTCCTTGTATTCCTAGAACACCTGGGATCACGAAGAAAGTAAATTCTATTGCTGTGTTTTCTGGTTTATTTAAGTTCATCAGATTGTATGTGCATCTATTTTATAATTCTACTGCCAACATATAGAAGTTAATGACAATTTTGCTCTAGATATATTTGCTTTTGTGCACAAATACAGATATTTAACTACACAAAGTTTCTTTGAAATGATGCCAAAGTGGGTATCAAAACCTTTTTGCGCTGGATTGGCATGAAGTCAGTGTTAAAAATTAATATCTTTAATCAAGTTCAAGTTTGGCTATGGATTTTTTTTTTATCCCCAGTAACTAGTTCTCATGTGGTATAGGCTGACCAAAACTGGAGTGTCCCATAGAACAAGTACTGTTTTAAAATAATGCTTTAGGAGTGTATCCACCCACTGTGAACAAACCTGGGAGCAAGCGTTTGTCCTAAAAGTATACCTTCTAGCAATTTTATTCTTTATCTGCCTCCAGCTCCCCATTGCTTCCAAACAATTTTGCAATTTATCACCCAGCTTTACTCATACTTGACAGAGGGATATCAAAATATTGCCCCCCGCTGATGAATAAAATTCTGCCCAGAGAAGTCAAGTCTATTATGGTTAGATACTGCAGAAACCACACAGGAGACAACTGTATGAAAGCCATGGGACACCAGGCTTTATAAACACTGCTTCTCCTGCAACTACTTGTCTTACTTCCTGGCTGCGTACAAGGAAACTACCAGGGTAGACACTGTTTAGCCACAACTCTGTGTGAAAGAATCCCATTAGTAGCTTGGTCATCTGCAATTTCTGAGGCCAGACTGTTTTGGAAACATTAATTTCTTCTGTGTTAGAAAGCCAAAAACAAATTCAGTCTCCTGGTGTCCCCCCAGAACAGAACTTCAGGATTAACTTTATTCACACATTTGGACAAGCTGTATAACACTGTCTGCAGACAAACCTGCTGTGGGCAGGTGCTCAGTAAACTTTCTAACACATTGCCTAGCCAACATACACAGGTCTTCACCTTCAGGCTCCCTCCTCTTTTACTTTGGTACTGAAAATAATTTTAATGTTTTAATCAATTGCTTAGACAAGTGTAGAATTCATCAGCCAAGCCTATATTTAACCCAAAGATGAACTAAACCTACTGCTTCCAAATGGCAGGTTAATATAAAGAAAATATTTAGTTAAGTTACAGCTCAAAATTAAAATGATATTTTAAGACTGAGTATGTCTCCTCTAATCAGTGTTTCTCCACTACTCTTGAAGAAATTATGACAGGAATGCAGAGATATACAGATGAGCTTATTTGAAAGGTCAAAGCATATAAATAATTTTGTTGTTTTTTAAAATTTGTACTTGCAATGAAAAGATTGAGATAAACTTTATTTTTTCTCTGGCATTTGCAAGCCAATGAATTTTAGAAATAACAGCATCTGTTGTTCTAAACAGGTATGTGCCTTAAGCCCTATTTCTCTGTGGAACTCTTTTATGGCCAAATCTAATGATTAACTGCTTCCACATTTAACTTCAAAAGATATCAGACAGTCTCTTTTCTCTTCACCCCTCAAATCCAGGAAGATTTTACTTCTTCTCCACCTCCCCAATCTTTTTACTGGTTGTTGAAATAGAAATAATTTTATTTCTTCAAATTTTAGAATCATAGAATCATAGAATAGTTCGGGTTGGAAGGGACCTTTAAAGGTCATCTAGTCCGACACCCCTGCCATGGGCAGGGACATCTTCAACTAGATCAGGTTGCTCAGAGCCCTGTCCAACCTGACCTTCAATGTTTCCAGGGATGGGGCATCTATCACCTCTCTGGGCAACCTCTGCCAGTGTTTCACCACCATCATTGTAAAAAATTTCTTCCTTCTATCTAGTCTAAATCTATGCTCTTCTAGTTTAAAACCATTCCCCCTTGTCCTGTCGCAACAGGCCCTTGTCCCCATCTTTCTTATAAACCCCCTTAAAGTACTGAAAGGCTGCAATAAGGTCTCCCTGAAGCCTTCTCTTCTCCAGGATGAACAACCCCAACTCTCGCAGCCTTTCTTCATGGGAAAGTCGTTCCACCCCCTGATCATTTTTGTGGCCCTCCTCTGGACCCACTCCAACAGGTCCATGTCTTCCTTGTGCTGAGGGCTCCAGAGCTGGACGCAGTACTGCAGGTGGGGTCTCACCAGAGCAGAAATCACCTCCCTCGACCTGCTGGCAACACTTCTTTTGATGCAGCCCAGGATACGGTTGGTCTTCTGGACTGCCAGCTCACATTGTCGGCCCATGTCTAGCTTTTCATCCACCAGTACCCCCAAGTCCTTCTAGACGGGGCTGTTCTCAATCCCTTCATCCCCCAGCCTGTATTGATACCGGGCGTTGCCCCGACCCATGTGCAGGACCTTGCACTTGGCCTTGTTGAATGTCATGAGGTTCACATGGGCCCACTTCTCGAGCTTGTCGAGGACCTGCTGGATGGCATCCCGTCCCTCAGGCATATCAACCACACCACTGTCGTCTGCAAACTTGCTGAGGGTGCACTCGATCCCACTGTCTGTGTCATTGATGAAGATATTAAACAGTACCAGTCCCAATACAGACCCCTGTGGGACACCACTTGTCACTGATCTCCATCCAGACATTGAGCCATTGACCACTACCCTCTGAATGCGAAATCAGGCATAGGTTTGTATTATTGACAGAATAAAGTGATGTAATTTCCAAAGAGATTTTACAGTTGCTTGAAAGATATCTTAACCCTTGTTTTGATGGCAGTTTGTGCTCTCCATGTGTCCAGAAAGGTAGTAAACATTTAGATAATGCTTTTCTGGCCATGGGTTAACTGCTCTGGCTGATGGTAAGAAAGAACAGAACTGTTTCAAGTATTGCCATAAATTGATGGTCCCTTCCCCCTATACCTGAAAGAACAGGAAGCAGGTCTGTGCTTAAGAAAGTTTGTCTGGGTGGATTCACTCTCAGATAGGTCTTGGACTGCTACAGCTATTGCTCAGGGTTAAATTGCCGAGCTTGAAGCAAGCACAACCAGGATCATTTATATGGGATAGTTAGTCATACAAAGTGAGTTATCATGAAAATTTACTTTCACTTAAAGAACATTGTTGTTGGAAAGGGACTCCATGAGGAAAATTCCATCTTAGGAAGACGCAAATATTGAGAAAAATGAAGGGATGTAGCGAAAACAAAGAATTAAGAGATACGTAATCAATGGCAAGCACTGATAAGTGGATTACTATGCTGTATAAGGAATTATTTTCATGTTTTACAGTTTTCCTCACTTGGAACACATCATCTCACTGCATGTTACATTGCACCAGTGATTATCATGCAGTGAACTCAGTGTGGTTTTTTGCATCAATGGACTACAAGTTCTCATAAAAAGCACGCAGAGCTCTTAAAAAACAAAGTAGAAAGAAAAAAGAAGCATTGGATAAAATCCAGCTTGAAGATTTATTCTTTTTTTAATGTGAAAAAAGTGAATGTACTTTATGATCCCTCTGGGTACCACAGTTCTTAAACCTTGTGAATTTTAATATGAGTATATGAAACCATACAGATTTGAATAAGATTTATGAATGATGTACACTTTAAATCATTGTCTACACATAGCAAAAAAAAAAAAAATCCATCTCATCACTAGTTTCTTCTCACCCTGAACTTTCCCTTTAAATCTTATAAACATGATAAAAGCTCAGGAGGTGTCACAAATTTAAACTGTTTTTTTATCATCGGGTCAATAAGATTTCATGTATTTTCAGACAATTTTATGATTTACAGTTCTCACATTCCAGTCTGGTTCTGGCTATAACAAGGTCCCAGCGACTGTCACATCCATGAGCCACATTATTAATCCACTGCCAGACTCTGTTTGAACTGCTACACTTGTAAAGGAGCCAGCATGAAACACTTGGTTTTTTGCAGACTGTCTACTAGATCCCTAGTGAGTGTAAACTAAAGAAGTTTCATAGACTTCAATACAATTCCAGCCAAGTACAGCCACTGATAGTCCCTTGGTGCTTATCTCAACTCCTATTGACTTATTAGGTGTCTAAATAGCAGTAGCATGCAAGTATCAGAGTCACAGAACATGTATTTTATAGACACACCAGAAAAATGTTTGAAGATGACAGTGACAACAGAATGCTTCTAGTGCACTGGTTCACAGAGATAAATCTTAAGAGCTTACTACATTCAATAATACGTTTTAACAATCAGTTTTTCTAGTGTTGTCTTATTATTTTCTGTACCATCAAGCTATTGATGTTAATAACAATTTTACTCAAGATGGCATGGATCTAGAGGCACGTAGTCTGACTACATTCCTCCTGTGCATGGAAAGGATTGAAATCTTTACTGGCAACTCACAGGCACAAACATTAGCCTAATAAATGGATAAGCATGATGTTACAGCATGTGAACACCACAATTGTATTACAAATGTATTTTAAATTTTGAACTGTTTTTATTAATAGTCTACTGAAGACAGATTCATGGACAAAGTACCTTTGCGTGACATGGCATTGAGAAACAGCAACAAAATCATTGCTCTTTATCAGGAGAGTTCACAACTGAATACAGCATAGGAAACAATAAATGCAGTCAGACAAATCAGGGCCTGTGAGAAAGTCATGACAGAAAATTAACCACTGCATATCACCAGTTTAGCAACTGCTAGTTTCCTTCTCTGTCATGGAAAGAAAGTTTCGGAAGGGATTTTGAGGAAAATAACACAACAGCTATGTGACTGTTAAATGAAATATGAGGAGTATGATAGGGAAAAAGAAATCAAAGTCACTTGCTTTAAAATTCATAAAGTTTGAAAAATGGCTGGTGAAAAGTGATAATAAGGTTGGAGATGAAGCTGGTGTTTCAGTATTGAATCAGAGATGATAGGAGGACCCTTAAAATTCAGGCAAGATGGTGTGATAGTGCATGTGGCAAGGGAGGTCACAAGTAAGGCAAAATGAATGGGACGTTGCAATAGTTGTCATAGCAGATTTGGTATATAAGACTACATTTGTCGAAGCCAGACAAAGGGGGGTTTGTAACAGAAGTGCAAGATGATGAAAACCTGGACAAGAGCTTTAGCTGCAGATGAGTAGGAAGGGACATATCCTGGACTTGTTATATGGGAGGAACATGACCACATTGATGTCGTTCAGATGTGGTGATCTAGTGTCTAAGTGACTATGGCTATGACCAGGCAAGATCATCATTCTGACTGTCAACATGATTGAGAAAAGGCAGCAGGAAATGTAGGGAACTGGAAAAGACAGGATCAAACAAAAGGAGGAGAAACAACTACAAGTTGTCCATTCAGAGTATGCAGCTGAATTTGTATTTACAGAAAGAATTACTTAAACACAGAAAGCACAATGAGAAGAAAATGGAATAAAGGGATCTGGAAGACTGTTCACAGAGAATGGAAAGGAAAAAGGAGAAAGATCCTCTGAAGTACGCAGGAAGAATCAAATGGAAAAAGAGCCAGGAAAGGTTAGATTCCCAAAACCCAAAGGAGGACAAGTTTTCAAGAAAAGCAGAGATAACAGTACTGAAGGCATTGGGGGAACATCAAAGAGGAGGACATAATATTAGTTGAAAGACTCCAGAGAGGTTGTGGAGTGTCCCAACTTGGAGATATTTAAAAGCCATCTGGACATCGCCCTGGGCAACTGGCTCTAGGTGGCTCTCCTAGAGTAGCAGGGTTGGACCAGATAACCCCTGGAAGTCCCTTCCAACCTCAACCATTCTGTGATTCTGTGAAATTTTGCTTATGAATAGTTGAGAAAAAATATGGAAGTGGTCTTTGGGGAGTGAAAAACATGCTTTACCTGAGAGAATCTAGGGTGGATTTGGTGGATGTGACTCCATAACAACATGGCTAATAACACTGGAGTTTAATTTTTGGTAAAAAGAGAGTAAAAACACATTTAAATGGTGACTCAAAGATTAGGGAAAAGAAAAAAAAGAACAGGGAAGAAAATGAATGGTCAGCTCAGAAGTTTGGAAAGACTAAGGTCCCTGGAAGAACAAGGAGGGCTAGAGAGGAGAATGAATGGGAAATATCTACATGTATAGAGGCGGAGAAGGAGGAGGCAAGAGCTAGGTGTATGCCTGTGTGGAAATCTTGCTATATCTTTTCTGCTCTCTGATGGAGACAGTCAATGACAGGAATGGGAGGCTGGAAGAGACATATCTAAATCTAAAATTGCAAGAATGTTTAGGATGTCCTACACTTGATTTTTGAGTGAAAGTACTCAAAAGTCCAATGCAAGTTAACTGAAGCTATTTGCATTGAGGTGTAATTCTTACCATTTGACTTGCAAGGTACATGTCCACATTTGAGCTGGTCACCCTAGGCTCCCTTCACAGGCAGTGAAGAGAAATAGGAACCTCTAGGGAACAGCTTAGGCTGACTCAACTTTGACTCCCATATTTGAATGAGATGAGTTGGTCTATTATCTATATTTCTTTCCAGTGACTGCAAAGGGAACCTGGGGTAACCAATTCCAACTTCAATGTTCGTCATAGAGATCTATATAGAATCATAGAATCATTAAGGTTGGAAAAGACCTCTAAGATCATCAAGTCCAACCGGTAACCCAACACCACCATACCCACTAAACCATGTCCCTAAGTGCCTCATCTACACGTCTTTTAAATACCTCCAGGGATGGTGACTCCACCACTTCCCTGGGCAGCCTGTTCCAAGGCCTGACCACTCTTTCAGTAAATAAGTTTTTCCTAATGTCCAATCTAAACCTCCCTTGGCACAACTTGAGGCCATTTCCTCTCGTCCTATCGCTTGTTACTTGGGAGAAGAGACCAACTCCCACCTCGCTACAACCTCCTTTCAGGTAGTTGTAGAGCGCGATGAGGTCTCCCCTCAGCCTCCTCTTCTCCAGGCTAAACAGTCCCAGTTCCCTCAGCCGCTCCTCATAAGAGAGATCCTCATATGATCTGTTTTTGGCCAGCAGAATCCCACCTTTCAATTGACATTTTAAACACATCAAAAATAAAGAACATCTCCTTGGTCCAAAATACTCTAAAATCATTTGAGAGTTGTTCTGAAATGTCTAAACAAGTCCCATAGGCTGAAATCATAAGAATCCACTGGTAGTATGAATTATATCCTTTTACTGCTAAAATACAGTAACGTGATTTAGGTCCAGAGACTCGTTTTAGCTCTAATGGTCACCTTTGCATTTGATCATGCCCAGATACGACTTTGTGAAATCACAAAGAATTAAGGAAATGTTTGTCACCGTGCCAGATGGCAGTAAACAGAAATCTGATGTTAAAAGACAGTAGGTTATTTACTTTTTTTTTTGCTTATATATTTCTTTCTATTACTGAGGGTCACAGTTCTAATTCTGTCCCCTTTCATACGTAAATATATATATTTACAATGCATATAAATGCATACACATTTATATATGCATACTAGTTATATTAAGGCTGCTTCTCTATTCCAGTAGTGAGAGCAGAACCAAAAACTCCCTTGATCATAGCCCCTCTAACATCTGCTTACCTTTTCATACATACACATTTGGGACAAAATTCTTTGAACTTATTTACCTCTCTAACTACTTAGTCAGCCCAGAGAGTATAGAAAAAGGTAATTTAATGCAAAAGACCTTGGCTGGGAATGATTTAAAATAAACATGAATTATGACAGTTATAAAAATAGCAATATAATCCACCCTTCCTCTTGGGTGTGTATTTATCATTATTCCCTTTGTATGGGTCCAAACTCAGTTTTAAAAAGGAAGTTTGGGAAAGTACAGATACTGGTGTTCCAACTCAATCTGTATTTGTGTTGCACCACTTACACTGGGAAGGATGGCTCTTTGCATTGGTACAACGTACATGTCCAATTTATTTCCCTTTAATCAGGCTGGAATGGCTCTAAGAATCTTTTAGCTGGTGACCTGGAATAAACCTGAAACTATTGCAGCAGCTTTGGATTGCCAGACTAACAGGCTACGACCAGGCACCATTGACTTTGCTCTGCAATATGGTCTCAAACTATTTGCCTTGGCTCTGTGCTGCTAGGCGAGCTGTTGTCTGGCTATTTCCACCAGTTTTCCTTCACCAAAGCAGCAGTCTAACCCTCAGCTTTCAGCGGTTATGAAACACTGTTGTTTTCTATTTTGGGGTGAGGGAGAGAGTTGAAAGCTTAGACTGGCATTCTTCACTCCGACACTGTGTAGAAGCACTTCACCTCATTAGCTCAGTATCTGCCAACACACTGGCATACTGCACAGGAATGCTCCTTACTTCCAAAAATAACAAAGCAAGAACAAGGAAAAAGCATATATTTCACACAAAATAAAGGAAGTTTTAGAGTCTGTAACATGTACTCCAATCTGATCCCACAGAGCTGTGAAGAATTTTCTTAAGACTCTCAAAGGAAAAAAAGTTAGAAATTATAGAAATACAGGCTACAGAAAACCTCAAAATGAACCGTGGATCTACCCTTAATGGTCAGACACTACAGGATTCTTAGGCAGAAAGCAATGCTCTGACACAAAAAACCCAAATATTTATGGCACATAAGTATCTTTGTAACAGCCATAGAAGTGGGGAATTGCTAGGGTGAGGTTTGCATAGCCATGTTATCAAACTCAAGACCAATAGTAAAAGACCAAAAGCTACAACGCTGTCACAGGAAAAGATCAGAAGAGATTCAGGCATCTTCCTTTATCAGAATGGAACCAGATGCAACTCAGATCATCCAACAATCCCTCTTGGTGTAATCATAGGGATAAAAATTTCCTCTGGAACCTGATTCTGACGGTCACTTAATCCAGAGTGCATCAACAGGACATACTAATATGCACCCGTAGTAGTAGTCTGATTTACCAGAAGAACAAGAATACTCTCTACCCACGTCTTTTATCTGTTACTAATGCTATTGCTATGATTACTTTTCACCATACTTCCTCTCAAGCTCTTTTATTTTTTTTTTTTTTCCTAAGTAAATATTAGACTCACAGAAACAGAAAAATTGAGTTGGAAAGAATTGTGGAGGTCTCTAATCCAGCCTCTTGCTCAGAGGATGGCTAACTTCAAGGTTAGATCAAATAACTTAGGGCCTTACCAAGTGTTTTGAAAGGACAGAGGTCAGAGCTTCCACAGGGTCTCTAGACAATCTGATCCAGTGGTTAAACCTTCTTATTGAATACCCAAGAAAAGTTATTACACTCAGAATTTCTGCTATTGCTAATTGTGACTTTTGCCTCTTATTTTCTTGCTGTGGCCTTCTGGGAAGAGTATGATTGTCTTCTACTTCTGTTTTCAGGTATGTAAATTGGAGGTGTAGAGATTTCCTGGGGAAGGGGTGGTATGTGTGAAGTTGGACACAGTATTTCAGAATAGGTTTCAGAAGCACTGAGTAGAATGAAATAATCACTTGCGTTGACCTGCTGGCTATACTCTTCATAAAGTAACCCAGCATGTAGCCAGCCTACATACTGCAAGGACACACTGCTAACATTTTTAGCCTGTTGAGTATCAGTCACTTCTCTATCTGTATTGAGGCACAGGGTTAGTCTGTCCTGGATGTAAGACTTCACATGTGTCTTTGTTGAAACGCATGGTACTTCTACTTGTCCATCCTTCTAGCTTGCCAAGGTCTCTTTCCTCTGAAAGGCAGCCCTGCCCTGCTGTGGTTTGACACTACCCCTGTAGGGTGCCACTTGTGAATCAGGTAAGGTTGCATTCCTGTCCCGTTCTCCAGGTTTTCAGTGGATACGTTAAACAGTAGAAGCACAATACCAGCCCCTCAGGAACATCATTTGTAGCCTGGCACAAGTTAGATTTCAAACAGTAGCTTGTTGTTACATATTAAAATACCTAAACTCTTTGAAATGATGCACAATTTAAGTGAGAGATTTCAAACAGTTGAACACGAGATCCCAAGTCCGGTAACTCAAGTAGTTTTTCACCCACCTTGCAGTCCACCTGTGTAGTCCATATCTTTGGCTACAATCTGACTGCGGGGCTTTTATGGATACCCTATCAAAAACCTTACGAAGTCTGTCTATTCTTGCTTCTTCTGTTACCCCCAAGCTCTAACAGATGTTCATATTTTTGCTTCATATGATCAGATTTCTTTCTGCTCATATTGCGTGTACTACCAGGTGTATTTATGTTACTCAGAATTCAGAAATAGTTAATTTAAGAATGCTTGTGAATTCTGTAGTGATGAACATATGTGCATCACCAAGCAGTCGATATCAGCACTACAGGTGGCAGAGAAAGAAATAAGCAGAACTATTACAAGGGCACTGAGGGCCACATGTCTAAAGCTTATACAGAGAATGTTTCCAAAACAGCCCTACCCAGTGCTTGCCCAAAAAAGTTTCTGCCTTACTTTTTACTGTGTAGCTTCCCAAAAGAATTGTGGATTAATTTTCTTGCCTCAGGCTTCAGCTGAACGCTGTTTTAAACAAGCTAGTCAGCAATGTTTACTGAGTAGAGCATCAACATAAAACTCGATGAGAAAGCAAAAAAGGAAGATAACTTAAAACCAAAACCAAAACAAAACAAAAAAAACCAACCCCCCCAAAAAAGCACACACAAAAAAGAGCAAGCAGCTGCTGAGCGTCCAGTCCATGAGAATGTACTCAGATAAGCCACGTCTCTGAATTTGTACCTAGGCTTATATGGAAGAAGCATCATTTGTAGAAACCGGCAATTAAAACCAGGAGACATAATGCAGTAAAAATTAACTCTTATGATACCACTGCCTGGTACAGCAAGTCCTCAGAACTAAAGATCAATGGTGTGGCATGACAAAAGTTAGTTTGACGGACAGATAAGAAAGGTTAGTAGGACACTGTTTTATGCTTTAGGAGAGTAGGAAAAATGCAGCATGGCAGAGCAGAGAACAGTCTGGTTCTTGGCAGATGTGTGAAGCCTGTGTTCTGTATGTGCTTTGTATGGAAGCAGGGAATGCTCAGTGGAGCTCTGAATCCTCTCAGCCAGAGCCCAGACACTCTGTGAAATAAAAACCCAGACATCGGTCTGGCTGAAAGCATTGGAACTAAGCTGAAAACACATGTGATTACTTGTGTAGGTGACAAGAGAAACTGGAGTATAAAGTACTCTAGTCAGTCAATAAACCTGTCTTACAAACTTCCCTTTGTCCTCAGTGAAGGAAAAAACCTCTAGTGTAGCTGAACATAAATGTCAAATGTTTTAGAAAAGAAAGAGTTAGTTAGGTTTTCTCCCTGCAAAAAAGACTATGTATTCAAAATATCCAGAGAGTATTCCCAGCTCTGTACCCTAACTGTGCTTCCTGTCTGGTCCTGCAGAATTTAGCATATTAAAGATTTTTTGGTGCATCACCAACATGTATTCTGTAAACTATGCTGCGTGACAGCTTTGAAATCTAACTTCTCTCTCTTGGAACAGTGTGATTCCCTACATCATCTTGGAAGGCTTAAACACCAGAGTAATACTTTATCACCATAAACATCCTGACATCAAATACAGAAAATAGTTTTGAATGAAAACCGTTTACAACTGGCCGGCCAACTTTTTCTTTCTTTTTTTCTTTCTTTTTTTTTCTTTCCAGCTTTCAATAGAAAAGGCTATAAGAGGGAAAGGAAAAGAATAAGAAAATTGGATTTTTCCTACTGTCAACAAGTATCCCTAATTAAGACTGTTATAGTACTACTGTTGAGTAGCATTTGTCATGATCACAATGAAAATAAATGGATTACTTCAAAGAAGCATTTGATAATGTTTTCATTATGATTGCCATGAGCACCTTTTTCAAGAAGGGACATGATGTAAACATTCCATATTCATTAAATTATAGTGATGCAGTGACTTGCAAGTTGACATGAGACACTTTCCACAAGTGATAATGCATTTCAAGTTTAAAAGAAGTTCCCTCAGTTTCTGTAACACTCCTTCCCAAAGCACTAGAAATCTTTGGTATATACAGGTCATGAGATCACAGGGTGGAAAGCACCTCTGGACATCGCCTAGTCCAACTGCACAAAGCAGAGTCAGCTAAAACAGGTTGCCCGGGACCGTGCTCAGCTGGGTGTTGAATGTCTCCAAGCACGGAGACTTCACAGTCTCTCTGGGCAACCTATTCCAGTGTTCAACCACCCTCATGGAAAAAAAAAAAAAAAAAATTTCTTAAGTTTAAATAGAATTTCCTGTATTGCAATTTGTGTCCAATGTCTCTTATCCTGTCACTGGGCACCATAGAGTCTGTCTGTGTTTTCTCTGCTTTCCCCACTCACACACCTCCTTCCCCCACCAGGTATTTATATACATTGATCTCCCTGAGCCTTCTTTTCTCCAGGCTAAGCAACTCCGGCTCTCTCAGCCTCTCCTCATATGACAGATGTTCCAGTCCCTTAATCATCATTGCAACCCTTCGATAGACTCTTTCCAGTCTCTTTTGTACTGCCTCTTTTGTACTGGGGAGGCCAGCACTGGACCCAGTGCTCCACAGGCGTCTCTCCAGTGCTCCAGTGATAAGCACCACACCCTCAACCTGCTGGTGATGTTATTCTTAATGTGGCCCAAAATACTTTTGGCTTTCTCCACCACCAGCTACTTTGCAGAAAGTGACCTTGGAGTCTTGGTAGACGACAAGCTGACTACCAAGACTCCAAGGTCACTTTCTGCAAAGTAGCTTTCCAGCTGGTACTGGTGCTTGGCATTATTCCTCCCCTGGTGAAGGACTTTGCATTTACCTTGGCTGACCTTAACGAGGTTACTGTTGGCCCATTTCTCCAGCTTATTAAGGTCTCTCTGAATGAAAGCTCAGACATCTGGTGTATCAGCCTTTCCTCCCTGTTTTACATGATCTGCAGACTTGCTGAGGTGCACTCTGTCCTATCATACAGGTCAATAACGAAACCAAATAATATTGGGCCTGGTATCAACCCCTGGGGTACACAGCTAGTGACTGGACTCCAGCTGAACTTCATGTCACCAACCACAACCCTTTGAACCCCAGAGTTCAGCCAGTTTTCAAACCATCTTGCCATCCGCCTCACCTATACTTCATCATGTTGTCTATGGGGATGTTATGGGAGACAGTGTCAGAAGCCTTACTGAAGTCAGGGCTGAGTAAATCACCTCTTATAGAAGACAATAGGGTTGGTCAAGCATGCTGACTTCTAAATCCATGCTGACTATGCTCAATCACTTTCTTGTCCTTAACATTTCCAGAAGGATTTGCTTCATCATCTTCAAAGGACTGAAGTGAGGCTGACCAGCCTGTATTTCCCTGTGTCCCTCTTCTTGCCTTTCTTGAAGATAAGGGTGACAGGAAGGAGGAAAAAAAAACCCCAAACACAAAAAACCCAAACAAAACCAGATCACTCCCCTGGACCTCTCTTCTTTCCAAGATGTTCTCAGATAGGATTCTTCTAAGCAGGTCCCTGAACAGGCCAGGAATACCCACATGAATGAACAGCAAGGAGGAAATAGTCCAAGGGCTGGCAACGCCTAGGCAGTCTCTCCAGAGTATCCCAGATCCAAGCATCCAAGCATCAGCAAACAGCTCTGGAGAGCAAGTCAGGTTAGCAGACAGGGCCTCTGTCCCCTGTAGCAGGGAGTCTCCCACCACTATCACTCACCATTTCCTCCTGGTGCTTTTGCACGGATCAGGCTCAGCCAGGTCAGATGCTTTATTGGCAAGAGCTCATTAACCCTACTCTGCTACCAGGGTACTGACCTGTTCATTCTGCAGTTGCAAATCTGCAGTGTGGAACAGGAGCCATCTTTCTGGCATCAGTAGTCACAAGCTTCCAATCTTCACCACTGCAAGAGTTTCCATTTCTCAACCTGATAGACACTCTGGCTGCCCCTCCTTCACTACAGCTGAAGTAGTGAAGCTACTTCAGGCTACTGAAGCTGCACAGCCTCAGAGAAGATCCCATCAGTCCCTTTCTCACCACCTTTGATGCTGTGTGTTATGCAGTCTGCTGGCCTCCACCAGTGCACACCTCCTGCAGGTGAGGAGCCCATCTACACCAAGCTCTAAGCACCTGCAGCCCCAGGCTTGGAGAGCTACATCCTAGTTTGGGAGCTTGGTTTGTGTCAAGTCCTCTGAGGTTACTGGGGTAGTGGGCCCGTATGAGGAATCACTACCATGTCTGGACATCTCTCTGCAGTTTCAAGCCCCCACCCATAAAATCTGCTTCCTCTGTGAGTTGCACCGTAGGCTGGCACTTATACAGGTCTCTCCCCAGCACCTATTGCAAGGGTGTCTGACCCACCCCATTCTGGAGTCAGCTGGGACAGATGCTTCAAGCACCCTTTGGTGAAGAATACCTGATAAAGCTTGTTAGAAGCTGCTGGAAGTTGCAGAAAGTCACAGCCTCCTGCTATTCTTTTGCAGTAGCACCAAGACACTCTGGCGTTCCTTGAAGAGGTCTTTGATGATCCCAGAAGAAGTCTCAAGAAGATCTAGAAGACTTCAAGGCAGACCCCAGAAACTGCTGTGCAAACTGCTACATCTGTTGGCCACACTCTAATAAGGGAGGTGAAGGAGGAACTTGGTGTTAATGTATAACCAAGGCTGCAATCCCTGCAATAGGAGCTGGGCTGGGTACACCTTAAACTGGAAATGAACTGCTTTTAGCTGTGCTGGCAGATGCTTGTCCACATCATAAAACAACCACCAACCCTTGTCACAAATGTTCTTCTTTTCAGATCAAGGACTAGGATTTGTTAAAAGAGAGTATCCGGTAAAATTTATGCCCAAACTTATGGTGGTGTTAGTCACTCCTTTACAGAAGTTCCAGAACTTACCACATCATAAATAATGTGTCTCACCTGACAGTGAGGCAAAGCTGGTCTGACAGATTGAAGGCAGTTAGAGGACAGCAAAGGCAATTACATAGATAGGCAATTACAGAAGAAATGAAACAATCAAACCTGCCTTGTGATGCATAGTTCCCCAAACAACAGAGTGCTGGAAGCTAAAGAAAATATCGGGATAAGAACAGTCAGAAGAGTGAACTGGGTGAGCTTTTGCCTCAGAAGCCCACATAAGATTTGTCATACCTCTGTGGTGATATTCTTCAGGTATTGTTTGTGCTGAATGTCAACTCAGTTGTAGAAATTTAAGAAGTTTCTTCAAATCTGCCATGTGTTTGTCCAATCTTCTGAGACTTTGCAATGCTGTAAGAGTTAGCTTTCATGCCACACTGTGAAAGTTTTGCTGTAATCACAAATAATTCTTTCCACTAGGAAAAGTGAAGCTGGCAATGCCCAAACTAGATCTCAAAGACTACCCTGCAGAGCACTGAGAGATTTCCACACATCACACATGTAGCAGCACATACATGGGAGAGGAGCAATCATCTAGTTTGTTTTGGTGGATTCATTTCACTGTTAACACTGATTTGTGTGTTCAGGTCTAGTGTAGACGAAAAATGCCAAATATTGTGCTAGCCCAAGTGTTGTGTACTGTGTAACAACCAGCCCCATGTGGTGTTAATCGTGAAAACATCTTCCCCAATCTGACTTGCAAGTCAGAAAAGTTAGAAGGCTCTTCTGCCGTAAGGTCTATCAGAACTGCCAGTGCTCAGCTCTTACTGTAATTCCAGAAGAAACAAAGCAAAAATGAGGAGGATGAGAAGCAATTGAAACTATAATTGATTATTTACAGTTCCTTAGCATGGACATGAAATCCAGACTGCCAGAATGATGGAATTGTTCTTGGGTTTTGTAATGCTGTTCTGATCTGGAATGGCAGCCTGTATATAACTTTAAAAAAAGAAGCATTTTTCCTTTTGAATTTTGTGCTGTCAGACATATAATATATGTATCTTTAAGGCTCCTCAGTCCTTACAGGAATTCTGTTTACGTTAGGGTTGAAAGGTTTGAAGTGCTTTCTGGATGAATGCCTCAAGGGCAGCACGTCCCTCACTCCGTCGTGCGGCTGCGGCAGCGGGCTGGCACGCCTGGCTGCGGGGAGCCCCGGCAGGCTGCGGGGTGTGCGGAGGGGCTGGGGCGAGCGAGAGAGCAGTTGTTGCTGAGGGAGTGCCAAAACCAACAATGCTTGCTATCTGATGAGAGAAAAATTTCGTCCCCAGTTTCTGTGGACGGCTAAGTGACATAATCACCTCCAAAGTGAGGAAGTTTAACGGCAGTAGCTACCAGCTTTTTTCAGGCTGTACCTGAACTGTGCTCCTGCAGTGCTGAGAAACACAAAGTAGGTTTAAACAAATGAAGTTGGTCTCAGAGTCAGTCTGCTGAGGTACAGCCTGCAGTACAGACACAGCTTTAGATAAATGTTCTGCTTCTAAACTAGATGTAATTGATGTGCTGTGCTGGAAAATTGGGCAAGTCATTCACGTGTCTTTGTATTCATTACACTTCTTCAAAGGAGTTTGTAGGGCTTTCTACCACATCCCAAGCAGAGACAACAGCCTCTCAGAGTGCATACAACAGCTAATCCTTTGTATGGGGACAGCTACTACCACATTACAAATTAGTACTAAGTGCTGAGTATTCACAGCTGTTGTTAACACCATTAGAAACTGCAGCAAAGTCGTCTAGCCATGGTAAGATTCCCAGCTGAAGGCCACCCAGGCTTGGAAAGTGTTAGCTGTGTCTGTTTTTATTTGTTGAGGAACACAGGTTTCTCCCAAACACAGGCTGTTAGATCCGTCTGAGCTACTGATCTCCATACTATGTCCACACTTCTCACTCTGGGGTGTTGTGCTGGGGTCACTGCAACAAAAGGCATTCAGCCTGAGGAATAAATAAGGATGAGGGAAGCCTGAGAGGAAATATGTCTGAGGAAATAAGGATGAATATACAAAATGTGCTTCTGAGCATAAATGACTTGCTGTACACCAAAGCTTGATTCAAATATCCTTTGTGATCAACAGCAGCGTTAAGCAGCTGGGTAACAGAGAGTGTATTCAAGGGAAGGAAAACAGCTGCAAGAAGCAGAAGTTACTGAGGTTCCATTAGTGAAATCTGGACATAGTTCCAGAGGTACTTGGCATATAGATGCCTTACAGTTTGTATAAATATAAAAGACATACAAAAAGCAGCTCTGTCCAGTACTGGATAGTCAGGAGCACATAGGTTGTCTATGGAAAAAAGGGGTACTCACCAAGGACAGTTGAATGAGATTATGTGAGACATTTCACCTTCCTTCCTTCCCCTGCTCAGTTTTTTAACAAGAATTAGGCAAAAGCAAGAGTTTTATATGTGTGTGTATGTGTATATACATATATATGAAAGCAAAACCCTCACGACAAACATTACCTTCTTCTACTGCTATGAGGCAATCACTTCAAAGCACTGGGGCTTTCAGTCACCTGGTCATTTTTTTCCATCTCATTCCATTTGTTTAAGATCATTCCAGAAGTAAGTAATGCAAACAGAGGTTAAAAAACAGTTTCAAAGTTAAAGAAAGTGTCAAACTATCATTTTTCTAGGATAGCACTGAATTAAGAGCTGAGAGGAAACTACATGCCCTAGAATTTCCTTCATTCTCCTGCTAGAGGTGTGCCACTCATCTGCCTTCTCCCCAAGTATGAACTGAAGTGTTTGTGGCCTAACCATGGTCCTCCTTTCCACATTCAGGGAATCCTGAACTCTTGTGGTATTTTCAGAGGGAGAGACAAGTACTTCTGGTCATGTTTGTGAAGTTCTCTGCAATTGCAGAATGCACAGACACTCATTTTTATACCAAATGTAAGCAATTTCTTACATATATTTCTTTATTAGGTGGCTTTAAACTACACTTTAGATATTTCAAATTAAACAGCTAAGGCAAAAATGATGAGACCTACGAATAAAGTTGAGTTTTCAGGTGAAAATGGGTTCAGTGATAAAGGAAATCTACTGTAGATTTACAAAGCTCCAGATAAATTGCTACATCCATATCTGAGAACTTCAAAATAATTGCCAGAACTGATGCTAAAACATTCTAGCAATCAGAAAGCTATTACTAAGGTTTATCAAGTGCTATTGAAAGTGGCAAAAGTTGTAGGAATTCCTTCAAGAATGGGGTCTTATCTTCACGTTGATTACATCTGCAGTCTGGCAGATAGTATGCCAGTTTTTTCTGTCTATCGCTAAGAACTGCAGGAAACTCAGAAAGAGACTGATTTGTCCAGCTAAGCAGATACTGGAGATTTCCAACTGACCTCAAGCTCTATGCTGACATAATACAGCTTGTAGTTAACTGTCAAATTCTTTAGAGACTTGTATATATTTTTAAAATGTGTTTTATGGCATAAGTGGCTAAATATATAGATTTTTATACGAGTACATGTGTGTGTATAACTTGGTTAGTCTATTATAGAATACACTGAACTTTATGTTCATATATTGGCTTAGAAGTGCATTCAAATTTCTCTTCAACCATTACCTCCTCCAGATGTTATTTTCTCTGACTTTTTTTTTAATAAATGTGTAAGCCATTTCTAAGCTATCCCTTAATACAGTAAGCTGGAACTCTTTTTCTTAATGCAGGAATTTTAAATAATTTCTCTTTGAACAATCTGTGTCTTCTGGATCGAGGCATAAGTTTTGAAAATCTTATTTGGGATAAATTTTCTTGTAAGCTAGCATGAGATCAAAGTGAATTTCTAAAAGACTTTATTGTGATGAGTTTAGGTAGAATAATTCTCTTTCTCCCTCATTCCTCCAGATTTTCGCTGGACAAATGAGTTTTCTAGGGACCTAAAATAACTGAAAAGCCCCATCTTCTCTTAGCACCCTATTTTCTCTCATGTATATCTGTAACTTTCCAGTCAGAACTTTCAATACTTTTATTCCAAATAAACATATTTTTTGAGAGTTTATTGTCTCAAAGTGACTGATAGGTAGCAATAAGGAATACTCAAATCAATAATACCATCCTGTCCATACTATGCATACCAGTCAGTATTTTTTTTTTTTTTCTTTTTTTTCTGTAAGCACAATGTGTATGTTAGTATTAGAACAGATAAAGTGCAGCCTGGCACCAGCCAGAGCCAGGTAGGGCAAAAGCAGCTGCATTGCCGTGTTGGCTGCACGTCAGCAGCGCTGGCAGTAGCAGGCAGGAGCTCAAGGAGAACCGACATTCTGGAGGGAATACCTCAAAAGTCAGAGCTCTCTGTACTAGTGTGCAAACCAGAGGGAATTCGTCCTGAGTGCGGTATCATACCAGTACTGTTCCCAGGGCTTCAGCATCACAACTGGCTTAAGCTAATCAAAGTCAACCAAAAGGAAATTACCCCATTTGCCTCCCGTGTGCCAGCACTAGCACTTGTGTGGCTGGGTGGTGAGCCACGGCAGTTCTAGCTGGAGGCTGGTTGGATTAGGAAAACAACCTGGCAAAACAAGAAAAAAAAAGAAAAAATAAGGGGTTGTCTGCAGCTTCAGCTCTGCTGCCACAGGAGCTGTAGAGGCAAGAGGAAGAATCAGGCTACCTCAATTTAGAAACAAGCTTCTGCTTACCAGACCTCATGCGTGGAGGACATTGTTGTCTTTGACTTTTCTGTGAGGAGGGAAAAGCTATCTCTGGGCTTCCCATACACGATGTGCTTTCCTTTCTCCTTCTATTGGCTATATGATGATCTGGGTGGAATTCAACACTGGAATGGTCAGAAGAAAACCAGAGTGAAATTGCTTTGACTGAGACATTTAGGAAAAGAGTGAGAGCAGTCAGAAGCCAAGAGCTTGGTGAAGGTAACCAGTAACCAGTCAGAGAGGCAGAAGATTTAATTCCAATTTTATATCTGGCTGTCATGTGCTAGGTTTGCTCAGATAAAAAGAAAGGAATTGTTTTGATCCATAGCTGTGTAAGTCAGTATAACTGTGCTGTAGGAAGGGAAAGGAAGTGAAGTTTCTTTTTGCAAGGTAAAGATAAGGCTGTGGGAAATTCATGCAATTCCCCAGATGGGTTATTCCACAAACTGTAAATCTAACTTTGTAAATCTAACTTTTGGCTTGAGAATGAGAGTTTTAACAAATTTTCTCAGAATGGTTTCCAAAGTGTATAGAGATTTGGTTGGGTTGGACTGATGCTGTAGGGGATCCAAGTGACACAAGGATAGAAGGATTATTATCGATTACATAGTAAATACAAAATCCACAAAGAGCTTCACGCTCTTTGGATCACCTGAAATGATTTTTTTTCTCCTTTTTTTAGAAACTTATGGGATTTTTTTTTTTATAATCTCTCTTTCATTTATACAAATTATGAAGAAGGATGGAAAACTCAACAAATTAAAAGAAAGACTTTGTAGACAGATACAGTTTTATACAGAAAGTCATTGATGTAGTGATAAATGTCTCTCCTTAAATTAGGAAGCAGTTTTGATTATTCAAAGAGCCAAACAATGGGAGAACAGAGGAGTATGCTATTTTCTCAGAAACTTTTTGTATCTTTGATCTGGATCTCATCTGAGACTATTAGCAGTGAAAAAAACTCTCTCCCCACCCCTGCTCTCACTCCCTCCCCCCCAATTATTTCCTGTATGTTCCTTTCAACATCTTCACAGTGAGTTTTATCTTCATTATAGTTGAATCCACTACATAGTGAAAAATATATTCCTTCCTGTTCTCTTAAGTAAAGTATGTATCAGTGTGGACATGCTTGGTAGCTAAAATCAAAGTCACAATCTGAACGAAGAAACAAAGTTACATTTTGTACTACTTGATTAATGTCATGAACCAAATTCCACTCTCCCTCTCAGTCAGCGAACGCAATTCAGAACAGAATTTAGCCTAGCATGGGTGACATATAAGCCATGATTTTCAGGAAAACATTTTCAGAAAAATCAGGCACCAAGTGTTCAGTAACTATGCATATAAAGAGTTGGGATTCATGAAAATGCCATTTTGGGTTAAAAAACTGCTTAGGAGGGGAAACAAGCTTACTTTAGTTTCTCTTCAGTCTCAGAAGAGCTATCATACATTCATGTCTATGCATCTGTTTAAAATTTAGCCATTACTAACTCTTGAATTTTCAGGGCCTCCCCTTCAACAAGATGATTTAGAGAATTCCACATGCACAAGGCTATTAACTGGCTGGTAGTTTCTTGCTTGACTTGAATAGTCCATTTACCTAAGTGAGTCTTTTGGATCCAAGGTGAGAGAACTGCCCAGAAACAAAATTCAAGACTGTTATGATCCAATGAAATTAAGCATATACATGGATGACCCCTTCCCAACAGTTTGAAGTAAAATGTCTGATCACACAGCAGAGCAGAAGTTAATGAAATCAAAACCAGAATCTCTATAGCTATTAAGGACAAATAGATTCAAAGGTTCTCTTGCTGTGTTTAACCATGTCAAGCAATGTTAGTAAGGACTCAGACCCAATATATATGTAAAAATGTAATCAGATTTCATAACAGTTAGAGGGTTTATTGTTGTTTCCAAAGAAGTAAAAAAAACCAAAACAAACCAAAACAAAAAAAACCAACCAAACAAAAAACAAAAAAACACCCCACCAACACCAAAAAACTTTCCTTTTTTATTTATATTTAAGGGTCTGATTCAGACTTTTAAAAAATACCCATACAATTGCGCCCTTTTTCTAAGGGGCACATATTTTATATGAAATAAAAATAGTTTTTTCGAAGCATTATCTTGAGCCATCATTGCAAGTTTCTTAGATTTCTTAGACACCTGTACAGGCCAATTTATCTCCATTCCTTGGAAAGGAAAATAGAGTGTTCAAAAGGCTCTTAGGAGCTGGAAAGATGAGGTGTCACCACATGATAAGTGGTAAGATGAAAGCACATCTTTGTTATATTTTGATATGTATTCCTGACCTGCAGTGTAGTATACTACAGCATTTTAAAAACTGTATTTTGAATTATCAGCTCAAGTGTGCCTGTTGTTGATCTCTCCAAAGTGTTGTCTGGCAATATATAAACTTTGCCACATTCCTTCTGTGACCTGAAAAATATTATATGGTATTGTCAGCAGCGAAACTTTTTATACTTAAATAAACCTCATAGATGAAATTCACCAAGTGATTTCAGACCTGCCACAGAGCCGGCTGCATCTACCAATTGACAATAATATAAACTTCTTGTGCAGATGGATCACAGAAGGTAGACAAGGTGAATAAGAGTGCAAACAAATGTATGTGGCCCAGGTAACCACAAACAGGGGCAGTTTGGGAGCACGGATTTTTTTGGGGTGATTATGTGAACATAGCTTGTTTAGGCTGGTTTTGACTTTTAGTTGGGATAAAAGTTTCAGAAAGGATTCCTGCTACAGACATTTTTGGAACTTCAATTGTTTTTCAGTACGTGAACAGGACAGAATTATCATAAAATGAAAGCAAGAAACCAAAACATTAATAAGCATGTGTTTTCACCTTTCAACAAAAACCTAGGTTTGATTTAAATCTGTGATTGCAAGTTTATTGAGTTCTCATTTTAGCCAGACTACTAGAGGTGACAGAAGAGGTTTTGTTAGATACATTAGATATGAGTTTTGTTAAATATATGAAAGTGTGGCCTTCACCAGCTTAATGCTCAAAGTAGCTTAAGTTCGGTGCACATCATGTAAAAGGAGTAAATGCTTTGAAGGTACCTTAGGGATTGATCGGTTATGTGATTTATTTTCTGAGGGACGTTAACAGAGATAAGGGAATACCTAAGTAAACTATTGCATTTTTTCTAAAGCAGTGCTGCAATATATGTCATAGATGAGTGAACAATCTTTATTTTCTGAAAAATCAGGAAGATCTGAAGTCTAATATTACTGCAAATGTCAAAATTTCCCACTTCATTCAGAAGGAAAAAAAAAGAAAGGAAAAGAAAAAAAAGGAAAAAAAAAAGCAGAAAAAAAAAGCCGAACAGAAGAATATTTTCTCAAGGCTTGTCTAATCAGCATTTAATAAGAGTAGAGATTTTAGCCTTCCTATTGGTTAGCTATTGATTTACATTGCAAATGACAGTTGCTGCTTGTTTAAATACTACTTTTGCAGGGGCTGGGAAAGAAAACTTTAGGGATGCCATACTTCTGCAGAGTTTACAGATCTTTAAATACTAGTGGTTGAGCTGATTAATGAACACATCTGTAAGTTAAATTCTCAGAGGCTGTTTTCAGGCTGGCTGAAACCAGAAAGTGTTGGGAATCTATTGAGAAGGCTTAAGATTCCCAGCTCAAAATCCAAAGCACACACATTTGCCTAAGGATCTGAATGGAAATATTTGAAACCAGATTGCTGCCACCAGACTTTTCATGTTCAGGGTTATAGGATTTGTCAGCTTAAGATAGGCTTAATTTATGAGACAGAGCCACATTGTACACTGTTCAGCCCAAACCACATGATAAGCGTATGGAATAGGGTTATATTTTCTTTCTTTTCTTTTTCTCTTTTTCTTTTTCTTTTTTTTTTTTTTTTCCTGCAATGTGTCCTTAGTCTGCTTTCACTTTGTGTGCGGTCTCATCACTTAAAATAATCAAGAAATACACAAACATTTCCAGTAGAATAAGGCAGTGGGTGATTGCAGCATCAGATTATATTCCTGATGATTAAAGTAAAATGAGTAATTGAAATTCCAAGTGATTCCAGTATTTGAGTAGGGTTAAAAAATACTACTCTACTGCAAAGAAGAAGGATGAAGAGCTAACATAATTTCATTAGATAAAACTAAATTAAAAGTATAATCATTTGCATTTTTGGTAATGATTTCCTGGCTTGAATGACTTTAGAAATGTTAGAATAAAGTTATTTTCCTTTTCAGGTAAACTTTTGGAAAAGTTGCAAGAAAGTCTGTTGTAATTTAATTGACCTTCTTCCTGTGCTGCATCTAATATTGTTAGAAGGCAAAGACCATCTGATGGGAAGGTGGCACACAGGAATTTAAGAATATTTTCCCGCAGCTGAACTTCTTATGAATCATAGGTTATCTTATCGATCACCGTTCTGCTTTTGAGCCCAATTCAAGTTCAAGATATGACCAGCTCAGGAGCCATGGAAATCATAGACAATATTCTCTCCAGAAGCTGTACTGTGTGTTTGATTGAACCAGACCTCTTTAAGTTTCATTTGTATCCATCTTTGTTCTTGCTAAAAAAATCACGAGAATATTTTCAGATCTCAGCCTGAATGAGTTACTCAAGCAAGTAACTTTTGAGTGCTTTCTAGCTTGTCCAGTGGCCAGATAAATCCAAACAAAATGATAAATTAACTGATCACATGTTTTCCAGTGAGAAGCTTACCTTTAAATTCAAAACCTGTTTTCACAGGCATGTTTTCAATGGCAATCTCTAAAACTGAAGAAAAAAAAAAAAAAATCTTATCCCGTCACTGAGTTAAAGGTGATCCTTACCTACCTGTACGGTGGTGGCTTCAGAGAGACACATAAATTAATCTAAACCACAAGATGAATGCAAGCAAAAAAGTATACATGAGTTTATTAGAGAAAGGTTCACACAGGGAGCAAGCAGCACGTCATGGGTCTGAAAGCCTCTTTTCTAGGACACGAAATATATAGGAAATAAGGAGCAGCTATAACTAATAAAGCTTGTCCTTAGACTGAAATTCAGACCTCGATCTTTGCAATTGAAGGGCAATTCTACAAGCTCATTTCCCGATAATTTTTCTTATTGGATTTTAAAATATAGGATGCTTTGTGTGGAACAGTACTTTGAAGCTCAGGGTGCTACTCACCTTGATTCACTCTCATTTTCAACAAATAACAATGTCTGGTATCTTAAAACTCTTATGCAAAGAATATACTATTTCTTTGGGACTACCAAAAAAGAAAAATGAATAAAACAAAGTGTATATATTTAGGAAAAGAAAACAGTGGCTATAACTATGTTACTTGTACATTTTGTAAAATTGTTCTAAATTTCTTAGGCTTTTTTTCAGTATGATGAAGGTTTAATAGTGAAGGAAATCCTACACTGAAGTCACTCACAAAAATATTTGCTTAGTGCCAATGTTTCAATCAAGTCATGCTTGTGTTTTGAGGAAATGGTTCAAATTCAGCATTGATTTGACTTCACTGGTTTCTTTGGTACTATGGCAGATTTAAGTTACTAATTTCATTTACTAAGTGGCACATCTAGTTACATCCTGAAAACATTCCAGAATCTCATACCAGAGGACACTGAGATACACATTCATTTGGGACTGGCATTGATCATACATGGCCTGGATCCGATCCCTTTATTGTTGATGATAGAAATAAATTATTTAAGTAGATACAAAATTCAGACTTTTATGCTGTATCATCCTTCAGTGTTATGCATTCCCTCCACCTCACCACCAGGAGAATACACAAAGTATTCCTCTATACATGAAATGAAAAGAAATTATCTTTGTTTCTTTTGTTAAGTGTTTTTTTCAATGTATTATTTGCTGAACATTAAAGACAAAGTAAAAGATGAGTGTTCTTTTTTTCTTGTAGTTGAAAGAACTAGTTTCTTTTTAACAATTTGGGTTTATACGGGAAATTACACTTTTAATAAACACTTTTCCCTACTTTCTTCAAGCTACTGCTTCCAAAAGTGGTATTAGAGTTTGAGATTAGAGTAATTCACTATCAAAGTTGAAGATAATTGAGAGAACATCTTTAGAAAGATAATCTAGGTCTATATATATAATGAAGTATGACAGGTTATCAAGATAATGCAATATGTGCAGCTGAGGGAAAAGCTAAGATGAAAGCAATATGATAGCTTGAGGAATGTGAAAGTTTCTGATGTAGGAAGTATTAAGTAAGCCCAGTGTATTGTAAAAATACTTAACTAGAGGAAATACAGGAAATGTTTACTTAAACAGTGATGTCTCCTCTATACCAAAATAATCTGGAACATAAAAATATTTTCTGGAGTTAGTGTAACAGTAGAGCAAATTCAGAGTAAATTGGAGCACAAATACAAAATTTTCTTTCCTTCATTATATCTCACAAACACCCCTGGGAAAATGGCTCTGTGTTCCCTCTGTTCCTGTGGCAGAAGCTGTCCCAGAATGGATGTGTTAACATGAGAAGCAGCAAAGCGAAATAGTTTGAGAAAAACAGTATTCCCAGAGAATGAGGGAAAACGAAGCTACCTAACTCAAAGATACTTTGCAGGTATGCATTGTACTCTAAGATACGCCAGCATTTTACAATAAACGCAGAATAACTTCTATCAAAGACTTATATCAAAGACCATATAAAAAAATTTCTGTAATGCAGAGCTACTAATAAAAACTAATTCTCTTGACTGCCAAACCACCTTTCTTAGCTAGTCTGTGTCAGTAAGTGTTCAAAATCTAAAACACAACTCATATAACAGAAAAAACAGGCAAAATACCCACACAAAAAATTGGGGATAGCCAATTACACAATGGTTTGATGGTTTGGTGTATAGTGGCTGAGTGGAGGAAGGGGATTGTTTTGCCAGCTGGAAAGAAATGGAAAGGAAGTTGAAACGTATGAAAGGGTTGAGGGATGAAGAAGAGTTAAGAGAAGAAAGTGTGGATTGAAGCTCAGTTGAAAAATCTATAGTCAAAAGAGGAAAGCTCTTGGATCAGACAAATAAAGAAGGCAGAGAAGGAATAGTTAAGGTATAAAAAACTTTGAGATGGCATTAACATCTGCTGTCAATCAGGTTTATTTCTAGAATTGAATTTTTGGTGGATGAGGTTAGTAAGCCTAAAAGTCCAAAGGACAAAGTAGCCACAAACGGTGTCAGAGAAACTGAAAATCTCCAGCTGAACCTTGAAGACAGGAAATTCTCATCCTCACATTCTTTTTCACTGTTAGGACAAAGTAATGCCTGTTGCATGGCAGTATCATGTATAGTTAAAAATAAACTTCTAGTTCTTTAAGCTTCCTAGAAAATGAGAACAGAAGAACAGAGAATGAACTCTACAAGTTGCTCTAGAAGTAAGAAAGCAATGTTTTTTTCTGATTTTTGGTGTTGCTTTAACTCTTTGTACACATTTTGATGCATGAAAGTGTATAATTTGTAGTTTATACTGGCTTGGTTTCTTTTCTTCCTTTTATATTCCTTTTTTTTTTTTTTTTTTCTCCTTACTTTATTTCATCAACACTATGGAAGAGAACAAATCCCTTCAAATGAAGAAATCATTCTCTGAAGTGCAAAGCAAAAGTTGGCTCACTTTGGAACTCATTATTCATGAACCATAAAGACTTTCCAAGATACCTGCCCCAGCTGACTCCCTTTTTAAGCATTAAGCATAGTCCATAAATTCTGTTTCAATGTTTAAATTTACAATGGACTCCATTCATAAAACTGTCATGGTAGGTTTTCTAAGAGCATTTCACACTAATGTGCAGAATGTTTCCAAGCTGAGTAAAAGCTGAGCTGTTCATACATATCAAAGCTTTCTCCTTTATAGACAGATGGTCAACTTGCCATTGGACTCTTGGAGAGAAGGTGGGGGGAGAAGTGTTAGCTCAGAAGTGCCAGACTACAATGAAACTTGTTCATAAAGAGCTGATCTATGCTCTTTGCTGTCTGTTCAGAACCCATTTTAAGAACGTGACCTAACTCCATCGAATCCAATAGGCTTCAGTAGGAACTGGAACATGCCATATGTCTGAAAAGGAGCGCTTCTCTGGCATGAAGCAACACTACTTCTGAGTGGGAGTTTAGAGTGCATGGCAGAAGGAAAGAAATTTCTGTCCTATTAAATTTCCTTTTTGCTATTGTATTGAAAAATATAACTCATTTCATGCCTTGAAAAATGTTCATGTTGGACTAATTCTTAACTGATAGAAATTGCTGCAATTGTGGCTTTTGTAGATCTACAGTGAACTCCGACTTATTTGTACCCGATTTATTTACGATCCTTTATATTAAGTAGAGCAGGAGATGTACAGTGTATAGGTGGGGTAAAGATCATCACATAATGGCAGCATTCCTAGTTCTCTTTCTGCACTGAATTTCTTGGGTTTTATTGTTTTTCTATGAATTTCCAGTCAATTTCCTGCAACTGTTTTAATGTTCCTTTTGTCTTTTTGGGGGGGAGGTTAAAATTTTACAAAAAAAAGTTTAGAAACAGAAGATATTAGACAATAATTGTAGAAACTGAAATTGAAAAAAGACATGCAAATATGTCAATTAGAGCCCAGAATTCCATTCATGCATTCGCAGTGGAAATATAAGACTTGTATAATGCGGTTTACCAAATACTATCAACGTAACTTAACTTTAGAAATTCTAGTGTAGATCAAGATTGTTATTTTTCATCTTCCCTTTGATTAAGTAAAAATAAAGTGCCTCCTTTGAATAGACTACTCCCACTGTTGGTCACAATCAGAGCTGGGAAAAAGCATGACTTAAACCAGACTAAATATACTATGATAAAAACCAGTAGCTTTATAAATTTTGTATGGGGTTTTTTTTAGATATAAACTGTAAACTCTATCATTATACTTTTATGAGGATTTGATAAGTATGAGAAATTTCATAATAAACTGTAGCCATACTAAATTATCCCAAAAGAATGAGAACTTCACAAGAATACACTTCTGGGAATAAGCTGTAGGAGTCTGCAGGGTACTGTTCCCTTGCCAGGCCAGTGTCATTTGAATAATGACACCAGGGCCATTCATTTAAAATGGGAGTGACTGTCTCACAATGACATTTTTTTTGCTTGTGGCTGCTAAAATCCCCACTCCTTAAACACTTCTTGATTTTTTTGTAAAATCTGTAATAAAATCTGCTTTATTTTGGCATATAATAGGCTCCTGTCTCCAATATCAAGTGAGGGTCTTAGAGGAACACGAGCTAGACAGTGCTCATACTAGCATACTTAATACTCATATTTATTGTTTTTCCCTCCTTAGACAAGACTTTCTAGATTGTCCTTTTTAACAATCCTCACTCAGTTGAATAGAGATATAGGGCTTTACCTTACATATTAATTAAGAAAGATAGGATCAGTTTCCTTTCCTTTCCTTTCCTTTCCTTTCCTTTCCTTTCCTTTCCTTTCCTTTCCTTTCCTTTCCTTTCCTTTCCTTTCCTTTCCTTTCCTTTCCTTCCCTTCCCTTCCCTTCCCTTCCCTTCCCTTCCCTTCCCTTCCCTTTCCATTTCCATTTCCATTTCCATTTCCATTTCCATTTCCATTTCCATTTTCTTCTAGCCAGGAAGATATGGGAATTCTGTAATTGGGTTTTCCCAAAGGCTTCTCTTCTCCTGCCTTTGCACCTTTGCAGCAAAGGCAGACAACAGCATCCTGGGCTGCATTACGAAGAGCACTGCCAGCAGGTGGGTGGAGGTGATCCTTCCTCTCCACTCAGCCCTGCTACAATTTGTCTTGCTGACTTCCCTCAAGGTTTTCTACATTACCACCTCACTCACACTGCTTCTCTTCTCTTCTCTTCTCTTCTCTTCTCTTCTCTTCTCTTCTCTTCTCTTCTCTTCTCTTCTCTTCTCTTCTCTTCTCTTCTCTTCTCTTCTCTTCTCTTCTCTTCTCTTCTCTTCTCTTCTCTTCTCTTCTCTTCTCTTCTCTTCTCTTCTCTTCTCTTCTCTTCTCTTCTCTTCTCTTCTCTTCTTTTCTCTTCTTTTTTATTCCATTCCATTCCATTTTATGAAAAAAAAAAAAGTCATAATCTTTTTCCTAATACATCTTCTAAGTGCTACTGCTGAATCCAGGAGGAAAATTACCTTAATACTAAAGAGAAGTATCTTGGTGATGCTCTGTCTATGTGAATAGACCAGGAATAGAATTCCACCAGGGAACTGGTGGAAAGATGCAAAATGGCAGGAAGAAAAGTATGTGCAGGAAGAAGTTTTGATGAAGATGTTTTTTGTAACACACTCAGCAATGTATGTGTGCTAAAGAAGAAAGAAAAATAAATTTTCTTAAATTGGTGATGACATTTCTCATGGTCTTGAGAGAATTTTGAGATATAAATCTCAAATGAACAGATAATCATTATTCTTAGATTCAGACGCAGAAGACCTGAAATCTATCTGTCCCTATACTCATGTTTGATTTCATTTACACAACACCTTCAAGTTCCTTCATTCCTTTTTAAAAGCTTCTTCTCCTGGTCTTAATTTTTTTACATTCCCTAAAGTTTATAGTGTCTATCACACAATCAATGTTTTGAAATACTGCTGTAGCTTAGGTTCTAGGGACAAATATGTAATTTTTTTTTCTGTTTTTAATGCACATGAGTAAGTGTGCTTGTATATATGTACATGTGTTTTATTCACTGTGTTGAATTAAAATTACAGTATCACAGCAGTTAGAGGAGGGAGACATCTATTCTCTTCAAGCCCTCTTCCCTAAAAGGCAATGTATTGTCTTCCAAACACAGGATAGGTTAGACAGAAAGTTATTACATTCCGTCTGAACAAAAACACTCTTACAGATTTTCTCATACAAAATGCCATTCCTGTTTTTCCTAAATATCCTCTTGGTTGAGTGTCAATACACAGTCATCCATCATTTTAATGCATAAACTCTTTGCAGATTATTTTATGTGCATGGAGAATGTAAGAGATTTTTTTATTCAAATTAGTACATTAATGTGCCTGGAGCTACTTTAATGTTTTGCTGGCAGACTACCTCTAAATTCTACATATTTTTTCATTGATCACAATGGCTTGCCTGTCAGGCATGGATTTTCCAGGGCCACTGACAGACTTTTTCATGTGCAATATGCACAGTTGCTTTTTCTATAGCTTCACCATAACCATTATATGTTCATTTTTCCTCTGATCCATCTACAAAACCAGTCTAAACTTCTGGAGTGTTCCTGACTTAACAAGGCATGCAAGTGCACGCTCAGTTTAAAGTAGAGGCTTTAATTGTATTATTTCTATTTATCCTTAAACATAGGCTTCAACTGAACAATGAATGTTGAGTATAAGCTGTCTGCTGGTCCTGCAGTAGGGAGCTGAATTCCTCCCTGTTTCACCTTCTTAAATCTGAGGGGAAAAATTCAGCTGAGCCAGATCTCCTGATCTGTTTGTTTTTAAATGACCTCTGGATTTGCTCCATGACAAATCTTAATGAAAGGATAGGGATAACAAAATTATATAAAAATGTAGTGGTACATATTACTTTAAAATATAAAATGGATATGGATATAAAAATATAAAAAATACAAGAATATAAAAAGTATAAAAAATAAAATAAGATGGATGCAAAATGGGTGTATCTTACACATCTGGGAACTTACTTGTCAAGTAATGCTTTGCCTGCTCATTCTGAAATAAAGCACAGTCTATAATACTGTGCTCCATATAAGTTTTCAACCAAGAATTCCAAAGTGCCAAACTGTAATTTAGAACATGATGCTGCTTTTGTTTAATCTACTGTTTCACTCAGTCAAATGCAAAATTCTTCTCCTGAGACCAATATTCTACATAAAAACCAGACTCCCCTATGAAAACAAATGACAGAACTAGTTTCCATTCAGCACTGCAATAAAGTGAACAGATGTAAATTAATGGTTAATTGGTCCAAAATAAAGCAATATTTAAAAAATTTTTTTTTTTTTAACTTTTCATTCCATGAAAATGTTTTCTATTTTGATTTTTTTTCTCCTACCCTTCAGGAAATGAATTTTGAAAACCAAGTGAGCATTCTACTTTGTTCTGAGTTCTGATTTTCATTCTTTACTGATAAAGGCAGATCTTATGCAAGAGTTTTCCCCCACTGGCCTTCCTCATCCATCACTAAATGTAGCAAATGTGGAAGCAAATTATAACTCAAATACCACAGTCATTAGTCACAGGTTATGTTTTAACTGGACACACATTTTGACACCTTAAGAAATAGATGGATTAACAAAATATCAGAACTATGATTGAAAGCTGCAGGTCAAGAGCTCTTCGGCCCAGTAATCTCAGGATTTCACACACTGAGATGTCTTAACTTCATTAGAATTATTCTCAATTTTCCCTCCTGCAAAATGGAATAGAAAGACTAATGGAAAATGATTGTACACTTAACAGAAACTTAAAAAGCTATGAGAAGAATGAAAAGTGAGAACATTCAAATATGTTTCTTTACAAAATTTGTTATTAAAGATTTCACTAAAGAGTTTTTAAAAATTGTTCTATTAAGAGTTATTATGATGATTTTGGAGACCAATTCAGTCACTAAAATGTAAAGGGAGGATTTCAGCCCTCCTTTCTGTGTAAATCAGAGCGTAACCTTAACTACTGATGCTTCCATAAGTTTTTAAGGATGCCAAACCCCACAGCTGCATTCACACTGGGTTTTTGTCTTTCTCCTAAATTCATGGGATAACTGAAGAATAGACTGATTCTCTTTACCATCACATATCTTGCCCTGAATTGGCTGTGGATTGTTTTCATAAAAATGTCCATCTTAAGAACAATGTTTATTTTCTAGTCCATTTACTTTGGATACCTTTTTATTAATTTACAGGCTTCCTAACTGAACTTATAGCAAAGACATAGGTCATTCATGACTTCAAGGCATATAATTGAGGTTGTGAAATAAAATATTCTAAAATGAGACAAACCTTCTGTATTTCTGTTTTACTTGGATCATCTGTTGTCTCTTGGGAGCCTAGTAAGAAAACAACTTAAACACTGCATTGACCTAAATATCATTGCTATGCATAGGATACATTTTATATTAACTTAAGCTATAACAAATCCCCTAGCTTAATTATTTGTGAAAATCTTGAGGTTTGCCAATAAAATTCGTCTGGAAAAAAAAACTCCCTTCCTTATCTAAGAGCCTGGAGCCATGTTCTTCATTATTTATATTCCAACAGCATTTATAATGTCATATAGGCTCTGAACCTCACGTGTTAGAGTGCACAAACCCGTTAGTAGATACGGGCTACATCCAAGCAGTTTAGCCTTTAATTTAAGGGCTGGTAGAATAACTTTAATGAAAAAAAACCTGGTTAGGAACATAAGAATAGTGTTCAAAGATTAAGGAATGGAAGATTTTTCAAATTCACAATGCTGGATTAAATCTGTATTTACAGGAACTCTCTTCAAGTGCTACAGAAATGGAAGATATTGGCTCAGTAGGTGGCACTATTCCCTCAAAATCAATATGAAGCTTTTTCTTGGACAGGTATTTCGGGCACTGAAGTAGTAAAAGTTTTCTGTTGATGATCTGCGAAATTGTGCATCCAACCACTGTGGTCATTAAAGATATTGTGCTTTTAGCAAAAGACAGATAATTTTGCCTTGCCAAGCAGATAGCAAAGCAGCGGAAGAATAGTATGTAATTTTGTTCTTTTTGTACATATGGTTTTCCTTCTCGTTTATTGTCCATAATTTTTATGCATCCCTGCATCTCACTGGGTTGCTTTGATTAAATAGCCAAATTTAGTGCAAAATACCAGATTTCTTTTTTCACTAAAACATGATGTTCCATTCTTTGATTAATAATAATAAATATATAAAGTAAAGGCCCTTCTGACATCAGACAAAAAAAAAAAAAAAATCATTTAGGAAAAACTTACGCAGCCTAGTAGAGTTTTGTGAAAAAATAACTTGTGCAATAGAATTTTTTAAAACATATCAATATAAAGTAGACTAATCTATTTAATCTATTACATTTCTGAAAACGTAACATTCCAAAATTTAACATTCACAAAGCACTTGAAAAAATGAAATCTCTAAGAAAGTAAGGTAAGTGCTAATAATTGGTGGAAATATGTGTACTTGAATACATCACTGATAGATTCCAGTTGTTCCAATACTGCAGACTTTGCTTAGTTAAAATTTCATCAGGTGTCTGCATTCAGAATTAGAGTTTACTTTACAAATCACAGTTGGAAGCACCTTTTGTGGACTTCTTTGCAATACCACTGTACAATATACTATTTCATGATATAATCAATTAAACATTTTTAATGTTGAAAATAGTATCTCTAACAAGATCTGCATGAACTTCACAATCAGTGTATAATGTAGTATAAACTTAAGAAGAATGTTATCTCTATAGTCCCTAATTTCATAGGTGCTTTCAAAACCTACAGAAGCTTCAAAAATGTACCTATTTTCATTTGTAATAGCTCTCTTAGGCTAAAATTCAATGCATACAATACACCTTCAGATGAAGAGAACTATGAAAGATTTTTAATTGCCTTTAGAAAATGAAATCATGAATACTTAAACTAGACAGGTGATTTCAATAGTTAAACTTCTATTTAAAGCTTACAAACAACTTGGGAAAGATTTCCCAGAAAATGCTTTTTATTGTCAACATGTTAATGATGCTTTTTTTATGACTAAAATATTCATGTTTCATCAATCATCTCAGAAGAGATTAAAGTTCTTAATTTGGCAGAATATTTCTCTGAAGTTCTTTTAGGAAAATAAAGTCACATGATATAATAGGAGCAATATTGGAATGCTTGATCCCTTAATTACAGTTGTTTATTTTTCCATTTTGTAATCCAAGCATTCAGGCACTTTACAGCTTACATGCAGATTTTCCTTGTAAAATAAACCATCACATGTGTAACCTATCACACTGAAAGTGAATGAAGCATTATGGTAACTTTGAGGGTCTTTTATGACATAGAGAAAAGCCCACAACTACCCTGGTGTTACAGATTGTTAACAGTTGCCATTTGAATTCTTCTTAATGGATAACACCCAATAATTGTTTTGCTTTCCACTGTGCCTGCAATCCAATATCTGTAAGAAATCTTAAATCTAAGAGTCAGCTTAAAATTTTTACTAAAATATTAAAGAAGAGAATGAATAATAAAGCTTCTAGTGTTTCTAAAAGCCATATGCCCTTATTTTTAATGTCCTAAAGTTCAGGCTATCCCCAGTTTACAATAACATTAACTGCTTGAGCTCAACTTTGGCTTAACTGTATAAGGAAAGCAAAAACTGGAGTATCCACACACTAACAAGGGTGGTGGTGACTATTTCAGCAACAGTTTCAGCTTCAAATCTAAGAAAACCATGGCACGTTTCTGCATACATCAAGTCCATTACATTCATGGATATTTTTTTTTTTTATGACACATTAGCAAACTTGGAATTTTCAAAGTTTTTCAGATCTGGCCTACCTTCTTCCCCTTCTGGGTTAATCATCGTAGAATGGTTTGGGTTGGAAGGGACCTTAAAGATCGTCTAGTCCCACCCTCCCTGCCATGGGCAGGGGCACCTT
>NW_009204865.1:43990-45292 GCF_000690835.1 Fulmarus glacialis
CCAAGTCCTTCTCCTCAGGGCTTGAGTAGAATGCTTGCTAAAGAAACATATAAATTTCATAGCCATGAAATCAGACAAACAAAACTTAATAATTGTAATTGTTTCTTTTTTTTCATGTTAGTTTTCTGAACCTCAGGAACCTTTGTGAAAAAACTGAATCATTTCACAGTTGAAAGGGGAAATTTGCCATCAATCATAATCTTCCAAACCCAGGAGAAACCTTCTTCTCATAGAGCTTAGAATGAGAGACTGCCATAGTGTCCTTAGCAATGCACACATACTCTTTAAAACATGCAAGGTTGGTCTAGTTTGAAATCCCCAGAAAATCTTTGTAAAATGAAGCAAAAATGAATGACATATATCAAAACAGTATACATTTGAGGCATAGGATATTCTGTCAATTTTTTTATTCCTACCCTGTTTTGTTTAGTTATTACGCTCACTTACCATTAAATAAATTGTCTCCTTTCCTATGTGTTTCTCTGTTTTTAGTTATCTCTCTGGTTATCTCTGTGATAAGTTATTGTTGCTTACTGTTTTGCTGCCACTTATTTACCAGCATTGCACCTCATGGTAATGTTTGTCACCTTTTTCTCAAAGTGCTTAGGTGATAGTTTTCATAACAATAATGGGCTTACCTATAATTGCTGAGGCATACTGGGTACTGAGGGAGCTGGTGGAAGTGCCCACCGAGCCACTTTCAATCCTTTATCAGCAGTCCTGGCTAACCAGGGAGGTCCCAGTTGACTGGAGGTTGGCAAATGTGATGCCCATCTGCAAGAAGGACTGGAAGGACGATCCAGGGAACTACAGGCCTGTCAGTCTGACCTCGGTGCTGGGGAAGGTTATGGAGCAGATCATCTTGAATGCCATCATGTGGCACGTACAGGACAACCAGGTGATCAGGCCCAGTCAACATGGGTTTATGAAAGGCAGGTCCTGCTTGACTAACCTGAGCTCCTTCTACGACAAGATGACCCAGTTAGTGGATGAGGGAAAGGCTGTGGATGTTGTCTACCTAGACTTTAGTAAAGCCTTTGACAGCATTGCCCACAGCAGTCTCGTGACGAAACTGGCTGCTCATGGCTTAGACAGGTGCACTCTTTGCTGGGTAAAAAACGGGCTGGTCAGGCCCAAAGAGTTGTGGTGAGCAGAGTTAAATCCAGTTGGCGATCGGTCACAAGCGGTGCTCCCCAGGGCTCAGTTTTGGGACCAGTCTTGTTTAATATCTTTATCAACGATGTCGACGAGGGGATCGAATGCACCATCAGTTAGTTTGCAGATGACACCAAGCTGGGCGGG
>NW_009204866.1:0-21207 GCF_000690835.1 Fulmarus glacialis
CTCCTGCCCAACTTGGTGTCGTCTGCAGTTGTTGTCCATCTCAACATAGTAACTGCTTTCCATCCCCTGATGCTGTCAGAAATGTTTGGTTGTATTTTACTGTAAGAGGAGTAACAGTTATATGAGGGGGGAAAAATTTGCTGATTAACTCAGTGTTGTGAATAAACATGTGAAACTAAAGAAAAATAGGTGCTTCTGCTAAAAATATCATTACTGTCATTTAAAAATAAGTCACTCAACAACTGTATTTGACACTGAAGAATATTATACTGGCATGAGTATTTTTCTTCTGCTTATATTTCTATGTCAGTCAACAAACAGTGGTTTCAAATAGTACTAATCAGCTCAAGAGTAGATGTACCTCCTGGGAAGGAATGTCTACATAGAAATAGATGTACACGTAAATCTCCAAATCATGAGTGAAAGATAGGGAGTGAAAGATAGGGAGCAAAAGATGCAAGGATTTGTTAAAACAACAGATGCATCTTTGGAACAGAGGTTGAAGGTAGTACTGTATACCAGCACTAAATTAAACCAGGTAATTCAGTTACTAATAAAAACTGTCCTAGAAATGGTGAAATACATTGCTCCTGCCTCCAGCCAACTCTCAGGCTTAATGCCTCATTTTTTCATTTGCCTTAGCATCCATTACCTCTTTATCATTTCTTTAAATACTGCTGTTTCTAGGAATGTATATGGTAAGTCTACGTGTGATTTAAGAGCATTGGAAGTATCTTCTATCTGTTTATCATCATTTTAACCCTGTGTTGCGGTACTCTCAGCTCCAGGCACGTCGTGTCATGTATGGACCTCACAGTTTAGAGGTGGGGCAGGCATTTTCACTAGCACTTTCTTGAATAACTCAGGATATGTAAGCATATGCTGAAATGGCCACTCTGTGTAACCCCCAAACAGGTAACTCCAGCCGCCCTCAGTGCTGGGCTTTGCCTGTTTCAGCAGTGGCATGAACTTGCTGACTGACTTTGCGCTGAAGTTGCTGACGGCCTCTCAGCTCTTGTTTATTGCCTCTTACTGTTAGTGACTTGCAGCACAAAGCCTGCTGCCGCACTGCTGAGCAGGCACCTGCATTGCATGTTTAACACAGTTACCAGCAGGATGAGCCGTCAACTGATAATTGGGTTGTGCATGTTTTACTGTCTCGGGCTTGCCTTGGTGCTGCCACCATCCAGTGCTGCTCTTCGAGCATGTTACTAATTAATTAAAGAGTGAATTTTGAACAAAGCAACTGGATATTTAAAATTGTGGATCAGAACCCACTTCTAGGCATGTAAACAAATGTAGAAGTAGCCTCAAGGCATAATTCCCTGGGGTACCTGGGAAAATTTTTTCTTTTGAGATTCTTGTAAAAATAATCTTTAGTGCTTGGGTAATATGCTAAGGTGTTTAGTACTGGGTATGACCTGTATGTTTCAGATTGCTGTGATTGATTTATTAAGTAATGCCATACCAAAACCCAATTATTTTAATATATATTTATATATATGCATACACACACATAAAAATATATATGAGTTTATATCTATATAAGCTCTCTATAAAGAGTATAAACTCGCTAGGAAAAGGGAAGTCAAACTGTATGAAAGAGAAACTAATTTTTTCTCACAAAGATTTTTTTTTCCCCACTATGATCAACACTAAGGACCTGAAATGTTTTGTATTGTTAAGAGCAATAATTGCTATTTTGCCCTAAGGACCTAGTCATATGCATCAGTTACATCCACTGATATAAACAGAGATGTTTCCTTGCATGGTAAATAGGCAACAGACCCCTTTTCCCAGGTGAGCACTTCAGGTGCAATAGGGGTTAGCGTGCAGAATCTTCGATGCTATTTTAAAAAAGGCAACTTTTGTTTATCAGTGACTTGTCATAAAACTTAGCTTTGGTTCTCTAGTTCAAGGCTGTGATTATGAACATCATTTCATGCATGCTTATTTCATATTGATGTGACTCATCTATTTAAAGTAACATAAGTGCAAGCTTAGGTCCCTCAGGTTTCCTTGGAGTTTTGGATCCAGGCATTATCTTGACTCACTTTGAGTCAAAATTTTAAGACATTATTTCATGCTATTTACAGCCAAAATAAGTTTTATTACATCTAAATTTAGGCCATCAGTCATGCAGGTGGGATTAGTAGCAGTTATTTGTTACAAAAATATAGTTACCTCATTACTGTTGTGTTTTCATACAGAAGTTCAAACCGGTTTCTGGATTTGGATAGTGTCCTGCCTACAGCCTGTCTATAAAGTCTGTATTAAACTTCAGAAATACGAAGGAAGTGGAAAACTGAATGGCCCCAACCTGCCCCTGGAGATTAGAATATTGCTTCGTGACCTCTACAACTCATAACAGTTTTAGGTCATTGTTTTCCAAAAATGCCTTTGTGCAGTAAATCATAAGCACTTTATATAAGATTGCTTTTCAGAAATGTGCAACTATCTTAATTGCGATCTCATTCATGAGAAGACGACTAGAAGCTGTTTGTAAAATATCACATTTGGCAGACTTACAGTACCTCTTCATAAAGTTTAATTTGGATTCTGAAATACTTGTAATATTCTCTCTGGGATATAGGTTTTGGATGTGGTGGGTTTTTTTAAGCATTGTACCATATCTACTTTGAAGATGAAGCATGGAAATTTATTTTTAGCATTTGCTGCTAAGTCATCAGAGATGATGATAAATGACAAAGAAGAACAAAATGTATAGGTCCCTTCTCTTTGGCAATAGCAGGGAAAAAACCATCTTGCTTCCTGGTTGAGTAAGAAGCTTTCCTCTCCAAACCCCTCTTGAATCAGTTTGCTGGAGCTGACTAGGTTAGAGCAGGAAGAAATCCATTCCTCATCCAGCCTGGGTTTTAGGGAACAGTTGGGGTTTTGTGTGTTTCTTTAAAAAAGAAATAAAGCACACATTGCATGTAGACTGTTCTGTGCTTTGTGGCTTGAGCTCCTCAGATGCAAGCTACTGCCACGTGGGAGGAAACGGCATCGTTCATGTGGTGGTGTGCCTGTGCCTCTGCAGCTCTGTGCCAGCTGCAGCACCAGGATCCAGCTGGTCTTGCAGACTTACTGGGATCAGGTTGGATTTTTGTCTAGATTCCTTTGAGATTTTGGTTTTCCATAGAGGGATAGCCTCATCTAACACACGACAGTGAAAACTATTGGCTTAGTTCATGCACTAGCCTAACTGAAACATCTCGGAAATGTTTCTCCTTATTGGGAAACTTCTTTCACCCTTTAAGCCCCTCCCAGATAGAATAAAAACTTATCACCTGACACAGATGCATTCTTCTTGGAAGAAATGTTTTACAATGGGGCTTTAATTAAATGTAAGCAATTCTAAAAATTCAAATGTCATTCTAAAACAGTTTAGTTTTCATTTTTCACATCATTATTACAATTTTTTTATCTTAATATTTTGACTAAAACGATTGAGAAATAAATCCATCACAAAAATTCTTCGGTCAGCAAAGTTCATCACAGTAGCTGTGTGCTTCAGATATTGCTTTTTGCCTATGGCCCTTTGAGATCTTACTGTAAATATAATTTACTGATCTGCAGCAGAGTTACTGCTCTTCTGTTTAAAAAAAAAAAAAAGAGAGAATATGAAAAGAGAATATAGGGCAGGGATGCAGTCGCAGTCTGCTACAAGACAGGCAGAAGACAGTCTGAAATAAAGCAAAGCACGTCAAGGGCATGGCTGCGCGGGCAGCCCGGGCTCCATAGCAACTGCAGCTGCTCCCATCAGGAGGGATACGAGGGTTCTGCTGGGCTTGGGGTTTTTTAAAGCTGCTGCGTGGGTAAGTTGTTCCTGAGTATATATTTGTTTTCCAAATCTTGTTGGCTACAAGCCCGTTTGCCAGCAAAGAAAGTAGTCTTTTCTTTCAATCCAAGAGTGATGATATTGCTGCAAATAGATTGAGCGAGTCTTGCTCAGCCCTTGCAGATCACGTCGGCTGAGCTGTGTCTTCCAAATAATTCCACTGGGGAGGAACACAGCTTCTCGTCCAGTGGGGAAGGATGGGGTCTATCTGCATCTTGGGATCTGAAGTATGAGGTGAGGAAAGAAGGAATAGAAATTCCCAATTGGCAGCAAGCCACTAATACTTGTGTTTTCAAAGGCCTGTGATAAAACTTGTTTTCTTTTTCCTTTCATATGGCTGTACGCTAAAAAGTTGTTGAAGCGTGGGTCAAACCAAAATAATTTTTTTTTTTTTTGCCTTAACCTGTGCTGTGAAGAGAAGCAGGACGGGAAGAAGGGCAAGATAAGGCAAACTTTGATCACAGAAAATGTCTAATTAGCTCAAAACAAGATATTTTATTTCCATTTTAAGGATATTATAACAAAAACAAAGCAGTGGAAATCAGGAGCCAGTCTGCATACAAAATCAATGAGGAAGAAATAGAGATGTTACAGCCTTTCCTCCCATCTTTCTCACCCCCTTTCAGAGACATTACCGTAGCTAGTGTATAATTAGGGTGAATCTGGTGGGATTCTCTCTCCTTGTGGGAGGATTCAGACTGGTGCCTCCCACTGCTTTGAAGGAAGGCCGGTGTATTGACCAGCTGTGAGCAGAAACTTTTGCAGAAGGAGCGGGCAGAACAGGCTGCCCAGAGAGCTTGTGTGGTGTCCTCGGGGGGTTCAAGTCTTGCTATTTTAAATTGTGATTCTGTAGTGCTTCAGGCTAATACTGATTTTTTTTTTTTTTTTTTTTTTTTTTTTAAATTTTTATTCAAGTCTTCACCTTATGTCTCCTGTTCTTCTGTTTTCTTACTCATTCACCCATTTAATCCATTCTAAAGCTCTGAACTAGACCTTTTATTTCTCATTTTAGACTGGTGACTGCATCAGCTCTGGGCCAGTGTTTCTGTCTGAAGAGTTGTTTAGATCTATAGAAGTTGGTGACAGAGTCAGTCGAAGATTTATGTGGCTATAGGCAGGTGTTCTATCCACTGAAGACAGCGGGTGACACTGACCGCGCTGCAGCCTGCCCCGTGCAGCACTGGGTGTGTGGCACAGGCTCTGCAGTACAGCGTTCCCAGCCAGCACTTCCCCTCCCAGTAAGGGCCTGTCATCACCAACGGGCATCTCTTGTTTTTCTCTTTGAAAAATGACACTTATAAGTACAAGACCTGTGGCGGTGCAGCTACACGTGGTTTTTTGGTGTTCTCTGTGATAGTGTGCTGGTGTGGACAGATGCTCCTTAAAGGCTTCCTGCTACTCCCCTTGTCCATCTTCGTGCCCTGTGGCACTGGTGTGTCATCTCTGACAAAGTGTTGGATGTGGGTCACAGGGAGAAAGTGCCAACTTTGGAAATACTCACTCCTGGCAGCAGGCAGGGCCCAGCCCCAGGACAGCAGCAGAAGTTTTTTGGAAATCCATGGGTCTCGGCGGGGTTGTGAAGTTTTCCTTGCTGCTTTTTTACTCCACATCCCTCAACCATGGACTATCCCATGGTATGTGCAGAGTCAAGGCCCTTTATTAGAAGAAATATTTGAAGTTCTCACTGGTAAACACCTGCCAAACTATAGCTGATGATCTTTAATATTTTAATGATTTAAACAGATTTATGGCTGCAGGTAGATGTAAAAATTGTATACGTATCTTTTCTGCACCAATTTTTGACTGCTGGAGTACCCTGTACCTCAAAAGCCTGATGGTCAGAAGTTTTGTAACCCTAAGGACTTTATTAAATCCATGGAGATTTGCAGGGTATGATTGGGATTCAGTTGTACCAGCAGTGGAAGAAAAACAAGAAAATCCTTGTATGTAAATGACATCCCCATTCTTGCTTCTAATTAAAAAATTGAAGGGAAAGACTTTATGTAATTAAAGTACATGTTTGCTAATTCGTCACAGGCTGAACTCTCAAGCACTTCTTGGTTAGATGCTTCTGGAAGTAAACTTTCAGCTTTCATTCTCCATAGTAACGGGCTAATCATTCATCTGAGCAATTACACTTACTCATGGTTTTAAATTCCAAGGACCAGGTCTCAGGGAGTGGACAGGGACAGGGCTTCCCCTGGTAGCGGTGGAAGCAGGGCTTGGGCTGCAGGCGCCCCTCTCCCACGGGCACTTCCCAATCTCCCTGCGCTGAGCATCGTCCACGAAATCTGGCAGTGATCCTCTGCCTGCAGCACCCAGAGCTGAACTGGGCTGGACCCCTGAAGCTTTTGCTTTCTCTCTTGTGCTTGCTTTTGCGAGTTATTAGCAAATAGAGTTTATAGTGGCAGTGACAACATCTTTCTTGTCTTTGTTTTAAAGTGACATAGTAAAAAAAAAAAAAACAAAACCCAACACATTGGAAAATAACCCTGGGGAAGAAAAAAAGTCAGTCAGTTCTCTATTATCTGGTGTAACGGGGAACTGGGACATCCTGGATAAGGAAAACAATCTTGTAGGATCGATACAGTGGCACTGGGAGCACCCCAGATCCTGCCTGGGAGCTGCCGTGGGTTCATGGGGCTCAGGGGAGCCCTGCGCGTCCCGTAAAGCAGCATCCTCTTGGCAGGGACCATAGAGGGAGAGGAAAACAAATATGAGATGAATGGCTATTGGGTTTGTGTCTCAGACCTGATGAATGGCTGGCACTAGAGCTGGTCTGGAACTGTGGATGTTCAGCATTTCTGGATACAGTTCATTATACCTGGATGCATGTTGCCATGTGTTGCCTAATGACGAGGTAGGCTGCTTTGGTTAGTGTAAGAGATGGGATTGTACATTAGAATAGGCTTGGGATCTTAAAATATTTGTTAGCTTTTTTGTCCCTGAGCTGTTGGGGTTCACGGTTTCTTAACAACGAGAGCAGCAGGTTGCACAGCCGGGGCAGTACACCCTGTACCTGCAGCACCGTCGAGGTACTGCCGCCTTACGTAGGCTCAGCCTTAACAGAGAGCGATCTCAGTCTGCGCAAATCGCCCGAAATCCTATGCAGAGATTTCCATGTGCAGTTTCTCCATGGTTTTGACAGTGCAGAGCAGAGAGAGGCAGCGGGGTCTGGCCTGCGAGCAGGGGCTGTGGTTGGGGTGAAGAGCTCTTTCCCATGCACCCCGTTGCCCTGCTGTGTGCCAGGGCTTGTGACCAGCCCACCCACAGAGTACAAAGTGACAACCAACCCTCCTGATCTGTCTGTGTGGAAGGACCAGAGGGATGCTTTCAGTGGGCAGAGACAACAGGGCAGGAACGGAGGCAGCTGCCTTGCTCCTGGGGCGCTTCCCACCTCTGTCAGCCTGCCTGGGGGCTTCTCAGGCAGGAGGCTGTTCTTCCGCCGAGCTTCAGCTGTGTCGCAGATGCTCACAGATCTAAGGATGTCTGACTACGAGCAGCATAACTCCTAGGCTAATAATAAGACGCCACCTTTTCTTTTAAATACAGTGTAGATAGACGTTGGGAATTTTTTCTTTCTCGCTCAGCCTGATTCCCATGCAGCCTTGCATTTGTTTTTTCCCCAAAGAAACTGTTTCCTATTGTCATAACGTAACCAGATGGGGAGGGTTCAGTGGAAATATCGCAGGAGAGGCTGGCAGAGAAGTGGATCCAGGAAGCAGATCCTCCCCGTAATATTGGCATGGTTTGGTAAGTTCCATCTGAAAAATAAAAAGCTGCTCCCTTTGCTGAGTCACAGCCCCCTCGGAGCTGGAGCTGTGACAAGCCGGGAGACGCCGCGCTGCTGGAGTTGAGGCAAAGGTGAGGAAAGGCTGTCCAGAATCCTTCTCGAGTGCATTTCTTGTCTGAAATGATTTTTAAATCTCATTAAAGTATATTGTAAGTTTAATTCAGTCTGTGGAAGTGTACAGTTACATTCCCGTCTTGCAAGGCTTGGGGTTGCATGGCTCTTCTAAGGCAAATGCTGGGCAAACCATGGTGGTGGCTCCTTCCCTCTCTGAAGGCACAGTGCAGTCCCGCGTCGGGAAACGGGCTGTGGCTGTCACTGCTTTTGTAGTGGCTTGTTCTGGATGCAGCACTGCATCTTCCCGTATCCCCTGGCATAGGCATTAAGCACCACAGGTCAGGGAAGCCCGTACCTTCAAGGGTGGGGAACAGGAGGGGCAGTAGCACACAGAGTGGATCTGCTGCTTTCATGACTGGAAAGCTTTCTTCTTGATGGAAAGGGAAATTCTGTTTGTTTTCCTCTGGCAGATCGAATGGTGAGGTGGTGGGTAGCCAGGTGCATTGCTGCCTCCACTGCTTATATGTATCTTGCAGTAAAGCAGTAATGATTTTCTGTTTGAGCAGCCTCTCTTAGTGTCCCGAGTCTATTCTGCTTTCCTTGCATTTATAAATCTCTCCATAGCTAAAGCCTGGTACTTTTCCAGGCTTTGCATTTTTGTTTATTTGCTGGAGTTGTAACAGCTTTATTTATACTTGCTTCTATACGGTGTTTCAGTGGTTCAGATGCACAGTCAAAGATTGTTTGCTTTCTGAAGCTTTTTCATCTTCTTAAGTCTACAGAACTGGGTGTCAAATCCAGAAAACAAGTTTATATGGGGAGGAGGGAATTATGGTTGTTGGAGGAAAGCCAGCTAGGTTTCCTGACAACAGAGAAGCTGCAGGTAGTACAGGGACACAGGAGCATTCACTGATCACCATGAAAGTGTAGCTTTTGACTTTTGAAAGTAATTCTGGTTTTGTTGAAATGCTGCTAAGGTATATATTATCTATCCTGAAGCTGCCCACTGCCAGAGCGACTGAGAACGGTGTCTTGGAAAGGGCATGTGGAGCTCAGGGTGGACAGATCTGCACGGCCTGACAGCATTTGTGTCACGGGGGTGCGCTCTGCTTCCCATTCTGTGGGGCTGTTACGTTCGTAATACGTTATTTATTTTATTGTGCCCACTGAGGGGGGGGATTTTGTCACTGACTTCAGTAGGAACAGGATCATAACTTTAGTTACACTGCAGTAGCACAAAATTGTCAAGGAAAAAATACTGTCTTGGACATAGTGTACATACTCTTTATGGCCATGTAAATATTTTAATTCTTTCCTAATTATAGCCTGATTCAGGGCAATGTTGAGGTAAGCTTCTGAGCCTGATTCTGTGCACATGGTGCTCTTTTCTGTCAGCGTGTCAAAACAAAATGGGCTTGAAATACCTGTAAACTCTGTTCATATTCACATTCTCCCCTCCCCCATGGAGCTCCATGGCCCAAAAATGAAGTGTGCATCCAGCCTATACTTGGGTCCAACATTTGAGATTTTAGTACAAACATTTTTAAATGCTATTCTGAGTGTCGACACTTGTCTGAATCTGGACAGGGAACTCTGAGGTGATGTCGGTGCTAGCTGGAGGCCAGAAAAGCAACTGATCCAACCCAACTGCAGCTGGGATGCTCCTGTGCTGCTGGATAGCGCAAAGAAGATGTAATGTAATGTTTTTTCTGTTGGGTGATTTAATTGAATACAAGTTTAAAAACAGATGTAGAGACATGTTAGCTCTGTAACGCACACTTCATGAGAGCTGGGATTAAGGTGAGGCATTACCAGAAATGAGGACAATCTCACTGTACTCCTCATTGTGTCGTGGTTAGACTGTGAGGCTCCACAGTCCTATTTATAGACTGTAATAAAGCAGAATATTACCCTGCACAGGCTCCACAGACTAAGAGTCAGCTTGGGTCAGAGGGGCCATTGTCCATCCACACACATCGGAGCTGAACGGGGGTGGTCGTGCGTCATCCGTGGTGGGCAAGAAGTAGAATTAAGAGTGAAATGATAATCCTGATTGAAACAATGAGGGAGGCTGCAGATGGAGCACCCTGATGAGCTTTGCATTTAGAGTTATTTTCTGGACAACTCTTAGTTATGTGGGGAGAGTGCTTTAAAGAAATGAAGCAATGTGGAAGTTTAATTGTATGCCCAGAACTGTGCAGAAATGATAGCTAACTATGAGAAATGAAGCTGTATTTTACTAATTATAAGCGGCTGATAATAAAGTGAAACTGCAGACATTTTTACTATAGGCCTCTTAAAAAAAACCCACAAACAACAACAAACCCTGTGCACTACAAAGACAGGCTGTATAATTTTAATGATACTTCTTTTATTTCTTTTAGCATCCTTCCACAGTCAGAGTACGTAAAAGCCGGAACAGATTGGGATCTCCTAAAGCTTTGCCTTTTAGGGATGATGTAGGTGCTATACCTGCAAATTAAGATAGTTCTTTCTTCCATATTCTGCTTTACTGTTTCCAGCAGGTCACCTCGGAGAGTTTGTATTGCAGGATGTTTTGTGATGAGTGTAGCAGAGGCTCCATTGCTAACCCCACGCCAGCCCAGGGAATGCTCTGGTTCCTCATTTGTAAAGAATTTGTGCAATGTATATTCAAAGCAAGGGTTTCAGAGAAATACAGTCCTGCTCTTGACAATACTTGGGAGGCATTTGCAGCAAAACCTGTTGCACTGCTGCTTTAGTTACTGAAACTGAACCCAAGGAGACTACTAGTAGAGTTGCTGTTGTACCTTTTATAAACGCTGTTACTGGTCATGTTGGGGCTGGGTGCTGTCAGTTCTGTTGCTGTCACCCTGCACCTTGTGATTCAGAGTGGCAGCATTTTTCTCCCGCATTGTATTTGGCTTGTGGTGGTTTGACACCAGAAGCAGCAGAATAATGGAGAACTGCTGCCAAGGTTTGTGGTGTGCAATACAAAATGGAAGATTCATCTTTCCGCTGGGAAAATCATGTAACTACCTCCTGCCAATGCCCCATAGGGCAGCTTCTTATTCTTGCATTAGTGTGAAAAAGTAAATGAAACGTCCTTTTCGCCTACACAATATCAATCATTTTATAACTGCCTGTTTAATGTCTCTTCAAAAAATTCACAGATCCTGATTCTTTTATTACCTGGTTGTACCTATTATGTTTCTTTTAGATGAATATGAGTGTAATAATGAGTACCTACCACTTATCTTTCTGCAACATTATAATGCTTTTCATCTTATTTCCCATCTCCTGCTATTACAATCTAATATCTTATTTACCTAGCTGCATACACAACAGATGTCCTCAGTGATGACTTGATCTTTCCTTCTAAATATCTGTGTGTAGGATATGTCAAATTGTATTTTTAAATATAGATTATCTTGTACTTTCCCATATTGAATTTCATGTTGCTTAGTTACCTAATTTTTCTAGTTTGAGGTTATCGGGGGGTTTTTTCTTCCTTTTTCTTGTTTTATATTCCTCTATTATTTTGATTGACCTAAATAATCCTCTATTATCAGCAGATTTTGATATCCTACTTCTTACTCTTTTTTACAGGTCGCTAGCAGAATATCAAACACTGCCCGCCCTAGCTCTGCTCCTCAGAGCTCGCAGCTGTGAATCTCCCCATTCCAGTAGTAATTCTTCCTTTGTTTCTATCCCCCATCCGAGCCTACACTTTCTTACGCACCACATTACTAAATCTTCTTAAGCAGTTAATTACATAAGCATCCAACCCTTAAGTGTACACTGTGGAAACTGAGATTCAGATTTACATTCGCACATCCTTTACACATTTATGTCCAAGGTTTCATTGAGGTCGTGTCTGCTAGCTCAAATGCAGCTCACGTTTTAGGCTATGAAACCCTTTTGCCTGCTGGCAAGTAGCTATCTGTGCAGGTGGTCACAGGAGCATCAGCACGTCTGCTTGGGCATAGACTTCTCTTAGGGCTTTAATGATCTATGCGTATTTGCACAGTTCTTACATATTTTTTTGTCAAAACTTTTACAAACTCAGCTGTGGCTGCTCTGCTCCAGGGTAACCTATTGTGTTATGTTGCATATCTCCTATCTTTGTAGACACATAGTTCCACCCTCTGCCGCTGCTGGAGAACATGCTTGGCTGCAATGCCAGCAGTTGGTAGGGACACAGACCCCAGCAGGCAGCATTTCTTGTGCCCTCGGGCACACCGACTGGCTTCTTGCAGGCAGAATCCGGTGCCTCCACTCCTAGTGCCGGCTGCTCCCTGCCTTTAAGAGTAATGATCAGCTAGAAAGTCAGAAGCCAGATGGACGCATCCTCTTAGCTAAAGATCCGTGTAGTGCAACCCATGCAAGGAGCAACTTTCTCTGAAGGAGTAAGTGCAGAAGGCTAAAAGATTGGAAAATCCTGAATTCAAATCCCAGATTACCCGGATGCCACACTAAACAAATAGCTAGGAGAGAGCTCCTCTGTAGCTGTTTCCCATCTGTAAATGGAGATGTATTTGAGAATGTTTTCCCAGTTCTTTTATATATAGCACTTTCCACAATGAAAAGCAAGGCTAGCACTTTTCTAAATCATCTGAACAAGTCTGAGAGGGAGATATCTGCACGGAAGGAAGTTCCCCCGAGATAAGACATCAGCAGGCACTGCTGCCGGAAGATGCCACTCGGGAATGAGTGACTTGGCCACAGAAGTGAACTCCAGCAAGTAAATTTTAGTGACACAATAGAGAGCACGAGCAGAAGCAGCTGCTGAGGTTCCCCCTTTTCCTTTTTTTTTTTTTTCCCCCCACAATAGAAGAATGAGAGACTTTTCCATACACTTACGTATCCTGAGATTGAGCCAGTTTTGCCCTTAATAGAACCAGCAAACTGACCTGAACTTCAGCTCTGCAGGTGCCAGCTGATGTTGGTGCCAGCGTGCTGCCCAGGAGTGTCTTGTCCTTTATAATCTCACAGCTGGTAAGCAGCAAAGATCAGGAGAGCTTTCAAAGTTGCTGTTCAGTTTTAGTCAGTCACATGAAACTCTTATGACAGCAGTTATGCAGTTGTTGTGGTAGGGGTTTTTGTGGGTTTTTCAAAAACAATTTATTTATTGGTCCCTGAATGTCCTTTGTAGGCAGGTAGAGGCCACATGAGCCACGTGGTGCTATTGGAGATTTAATCCTCTGTGTACATTTGTCATTCTTGGTCCTGGTAGCAGGAGGCTCTGTAACACGGTATAACTTCTGTTAACTTTCTCATCGTATACACACACACACTTGGTTTGGATGGCCCACCTTCCGAGTTGCTCATTCCAATTATTTTTACATTTTTTAAAAAATTCCAATTATACTGCTATTCAATGTAATGCTTATTACATTTAATGTAGCATTAGAGGGATCAATTTATGTTAGCTTGTTACTAATTGACATTATATCTTGAGTACGATAATGTATACAAACTGTGGTTTTCTGTGAAAGTCAGCCTGTCTTCTGGTTTTTAGTCTTGGTTAAAAAAAATTATAGAGCTCTTGTGTTGAAAATAAAATTTTCCCAGAGGAATGGATCCTTTGCCTTCAAATGTTAAAGCTAGGCTGAAACAACTGTTACCTTTTTATCCCCCATAAAAGCCTGAAATATTTAAGAATGGGTCTGGTTTTGCCATGCTGAAAGGAAGTCTTAAACCCCCTTACTGATCTGTTCTGTGAAACTACAGAGAAATGGATATCTGCATGCCAAGCAAATTGACTAGAAAGGTTGATACAGCATCTCAAATCAAATCAGCTTTAAAAAATCTGATTATAGCTTAAAAATTCTCAGCCATGTACATCTGGTTAATGCACAGGCACCTGCTAACAGAAATAACTTTGACAAGGTCAGCAGCAGTGAAACGCCATCGCATCTGCATATCCTCAGCATGGCAGTGACTCGGTTATCAGCTTCACAGACAAGAGGGTTTGTTTCATGTCACACCCAGCATTTCTTGCTCTTTGGTGTGTTATTTCCTGCATACCTTCAGCATTTTCCTTCCTACTTGTTGCTTTGCCTCTCCTTTGAGAGACATGAGCTTTGTTACTGCAAGGTTTTTTAGTATTTCTGTTTCGTTATCTGGGAGGGCATTTTGCCCTTAGGATTTTATTCAATCATCTTCCATGGGCTGGGTTGTTTTTGTTTGTTTGTTTTGATTTTAAAATTTTGTTTTAAAATCTCTTTTAAAAGTGGATCTTTTCTTTATAGTTTGAAATATGTACTTAACCGGATAAAATTGGAGTACTTCCCCCTTTCTATGTAAATACTTCTTTGATACTTGTCATGGATTATAGAATCTGTTGGTGCTTGCTTTAGAGTTTGCTTCATAGCACAAGTGTCAATAGAGTCCTTCTCTATGTACCTCAGTGCCTGGGTCAGGCTGTGATTTACAGGAGTGTATCTGAGTTCTGGTCTCCAAGCTGACAGCTTATTTGCCAAAAAATGGTTAATCAGAATGGGCCCTGTACATACCAATAGCAAATACGAAAAACATTATCAAAGGGAGGTTAACTTACTCATACTTGGTACAGCCATGGCTAAATATGAATTTGCTTTCACATATAAAATTCTTTCAAGGTGGCCATATTTTTCATGGTCATCTGGAAAAAAACTCATCTTATTCAGTGATGTAAGGATTGAGTATTATGCTTAAAACTTTATATAGTGCTTTTCTTCAAAGCACTCAACGAACTCTGCTGTCCTCATTCTCCTTGACTACTTTTCTGTTTTTTCCTAACACTTCACCTATACTTGCCCTTGAGATGAGCGGGAAAGGGGAGGCCCCTCTGACTTGTGTCCGCGTGCAGCTCAAGGGTGTCATCCCTCTGCCCCTAGAAACTGGAACAGATTCTTAGGAAAAGAGCAGCGACCTCGGGATGGCTGGCTGCAGTGAATCCTTCTATTTCCAGCTCTGAGGATAAATAATAACTTGTTTATTTTCTAGCATTTATGCTGACACAGCTGTCTCTCGTTCCTTTCCCTCTCCATGGCACAAGGAGGGCAACAGGTACGAAGGAGGACCAGCAAGCGTTCCCAGGAGCTGGCCGTGTGCCGTCAGTGGGATGGGCTGCCCAGCCTCCAGGCAAGACCACTTCTCGCCTTGCCTGGCCGAGGCTCTGCTGCTGCCTTTCCCTGCCCAGAGGAGAGCTGCCAGGGACAGTCCCGCTCCTGCGCTGGGGTCAGCATGGCAGTGCATCACCTCCCCTGCTTCTGTGCCTCACTGGCACCTCCTCCTTTCCAGCATTTTACACCATTGAGGGTTTGGTCCACCTCTGAAGAGAGAATCTTTTGCTTTTAAATTGAAGCTCTGGAGAAGTGGCTTTTAGGCACTTATTTTTGACTTCCGAGTATATTAATGACTGGATCATTATAGTGGATGGGAAAAAAAATTAAGTGGAACTTGGCTCAAGTGCCTCATTCGTAACCCAGTGGAACAGATGGACAGAGCCTTGTTTCAATGGGCCATGGGTGAGGCTGCAAAGGGATATGGCTGTTCCCAACAGCATAGTTCTTCTCTAGCATCCTTATTCCTTGCAGAGATGTGTTCTTTCTAAAAATGTGTTGGAGCTTTTGTATAAAGTTGGCTAACAATATTTTTTCCTTTTTTTCAAATCCTTTTCTGCTTGCTATATTTCTATATTTCTATAGAAATATTTCTATATTTTGTCTTAACATGTATTTTATTCAGTGCATAAATTAAAATGTGCAGTATCAATGAGCTGGGTATTTTGATGTCTTGTTTCTTCATAATGTTTATTAGCTGTGAAAAGGCGCTGCCCATGTACTGATTATTGGGTGAATCGTGAAATCTGTGAAAACTTACAAAATAATTAGATATGCAGCAGTTCATATTAAACAGTGATCTGGTGTCCCGAAGGGTACTAGTGGTAAATTCAATAGCTTTTCTGATGTTTTTTAAAAAATAAATAAATAAAATAAAATTTCTGTTATTTTGTAGCTGTGTGTGTAAGGTAAATACGGCAGTTCTGATGTCCTGAGCAAGATTTACAAATAAGTGAAGGTTTGGTTTGTTTCTTTTTCTTAGTGTCTCTGTTAGTAATTTTTAGCAGAGAATTTGCCCAGAACATGTGGGTGAGACACAGAGGTGCTGTGGAGGGAAGCCTTGTCTGGTTGGGCTGCTGACCTATAGCTGGGATGCTCAGGAGGTGTTTCTAGCTCTCATCAAACCTCTGCCTGACTTCAGGTGTGACACCTAGCCCGTCCCATGGCTAAGATTATTTTCATTGGGACCCAAGCTATTCATATAACTTTACACTTGGTAAATACGCCTGCTGTAGCTGCCACAGGGCAGTGGGAAGCCCCAGTTCTACAAGAGAACAGTGATGACTTGCTGTTGCTGAAGTTAGTGCTACTCCAGCTTAGAACTGCTGTTCTGACTTGTGAAAACCTTGGCTTTTTAACTAAAACTGACAGTAGTAACACTCTTGTTTTGTCTTTTATATCTGTGTATGACTTAGACCTCTTATGTGTGTGTGTGTCTGCAGCTCTTTCCTTTAAGAATACGAAATCTTATGCTATTGTCTTGCTTCCCAATTTGTTACGAGAGATTGTGCAAGTACATGGATGAACACCAATAATTAAAAAGCAGGATTTTGCTGAATCCTGCAGAGCTCTGATACATTGAATTGCCAGCTTCGTTCAGGAAGGAATATAAGGCTGAGTTAATAATCCCCAGAGCACATAATAATTTCCAGAACTGTTTTTCATTTCCCTTCCATGTGCTATGATGTTACCATGTGATAGAAATCCACGTACCTAAAATAATTCCAGCTAATTGCGTGACGATACATATAAATGACCGTTATGTTCATTACGGTTTTCCCACCCTAGTTCCAGTTCTCACACCCAGTGAGAACACCCAGAATTTAGTGCTGCCCACTACAAATGTTAAGAAGCCCCGTTGTGTGATACTGAGCACCAAATCTTAAGTGATGGTAATGTGATATTCGAACAGCTGCTCTCTTCTGAACTTGTTTGTCATCTCTAAATTGGATATCTCTCTCGGCTTTGTCTTCTCTAGCAATGTTCTTGCCAGAAGCTTGCCCAGTGTGAAAAGCAGCATGTTGTCTCTTCGGTTACTATAATGCAAAAGATCTCCCTTTCACAGAATTTACCTAAATCTCTCTTGGTCTTTCCCAGGGACCATCTTCCCGTCTGAGATCATACTGGAGGGCTCACACTTGATTCCATGAGATTTTGGACCTCCAGCCGCCACCAAGTCAAGCAGATGTTTGTGGGAGAGGAATGGTGTTAATCCCCAGCACTGTCGCCTTTGGTGGGTACTGCAGCCTGTCCCCCTAAAGCATTGTCACAATAAATCTCCAACAAGTCTGTTAGTTTGATCATATTTTTGCTTTCTTTCTAAATCAGTTTATGGGCCAAGGGACATGCTCACTATTAAATAAATGGGCAGAGATGGGCTGAAATTAGGGACAGGAGTCTCAGCAACTGTCAAGAAAAGGTTATTTAAACTAGGATATTTAGTAATGAAAAATCAGATTTGAAATAATCTGATCCTCAGTTTTTTCAGACTGAAGGAGCAGCATTTCATTACAGCTTGATGGGCATCTAACAACTTGCAGCTGTTTTCATTTGGGACGTTATTTGACTTTCCATTCAAATTCTTGTCTGTTGCTGTTACATGTAAATTTTTATCTTAGTTTAGAACTGGACACACATCTACTGAGAAATAAAACAAACTGTCAAATAGAAATATCTTTTTTGGATAACCATGGTCAGTCTAAAGAAAAGTTGTTCCTCTCGACGGTGTCCTTGCATGCTGCCCAGTTCCTCAAAGCTGAGTTTGATGAGGATGAATCATTCTGGAAATTAGTCTTAATTCTGAAATCTAAAACACAATGTTTTTGTTGCCCCAAAGTAGAGTCTGTTATTTTCAAGCTCATTTATAAATTGAATAAATCCAAGAACTGAAAATCTTTTATAACAGCGTTGCAGTTAAGTACTGCCTTTTCCACCCTCAAATCCAGCTGTGTTGTGTGTTCATGCAGAAAAGGGTTGGAGAGGTAGTGTTAAATAGTTATTTAGGGATGTTAATAACATGCTTAAAATGTTTCCATAAAGTGCTTTTGGATCATACGATGCCATCTGTGTTACAGTTGATTGTAGTTAATTATACAGGCGTGAATTCCTTGGGAAAATGGATGGCATTACTCAAACAGTTTGTTTGTGATCAAGATAATGGAATGACACAATATTAAGCTGACGGAATTAAGTCTGAAATACATTCCTCACTAATAATCCTCCACAAATCAGTGGAATTATTCTGAGTTGCTCCGGTTTAACTGATAATTTGGATAGGTGTACTATTGTAATATTATTGCAATAACTCCAATGTATTTTTGTACTTTCAGTGTTGTGGAATATCTGAGAAAAAAGAAAAATTAGCTTCCTACATAACAGCCACTGTTTCTGATTAATTATTTCACCTTCTGCAATTTAGCCATAAAAGATGTAAAAATTAAACAGGTGGCATGCTTAGGTGACATTAAACTTGTGGTGTTAAAATATACATGTTGAGGTTTAGTAGCAATTATGTCTTCCAGTACTGAAATTCTATTAATCTCTTCTGTTTTACTGTAAACCATTAACTAGTCACATAATTGACACCCAGCTATGTTTTGCTTTTAAAAAAGCCAACAAACTGTGTAAAACTGATGATGAAAAATCAGTGGATGTGATTTAGATATGTATGCATGTAATGCAAACAGGTAACTATACACACACGTGGTAAGTCTGCGTATAGGAATCTATGTAAGCTACGTAATTATAGCTTACAACGTGCAGGATTTTGCTTGGGTTTTGTAAACATAGTCCACCCACCAATGAGTTAAAGCTAACTATGGTTGAAGGATTAATCTTTGAGAGAAAAATTCAGGTCAGTTAGGATTTGACATGTGTCTGTTAAAGCTGTTGTTGGAATTGATCTAATCCTAAGCAAAACTTTGGCTAGACTTCCATCTGCAGAGACTCATTACTGTATGGTGGGGTTTGGGGGGAGGGGGTGTTTGTTATTTTTAATTTAAATCAGATATTGTTTCATCAAAGATAAATTTCAGAACTTATTTCACACTGGGAAACTGTGGTTGGTTGGTTGGGTTTTTTTCCCTTACGGAAACTGAGATTTGCTCTAAACCAGCCAACTATTGGTAAAGGAGTACATTAACTTTGCAATATGCATAGCCCACGAGGGATTTGCTAGCGTATGGTAGTGCATGGTATTTCTGCTTAGAGTGGAAATCTTGAAGACAAGACGCTATTTCCCAGTGAGCATGGCACTGGATTAAAAGCAGGGCCCTGAATGCAAGCTTCTCGCATTCTGAATGAGTGTCCTGTGTACTCAGGCTTTGCTTACACTGGTGTCTTCTCCTAGTTTTGATGAGAAGTTTTGTTCTGAACCTGAAACTTTCTCAGCAAAAGCGTGCTCAAGATAGATGTGCTCCTTTGGAAGTTTGGGTTGAGTTACCCACATTTGGTTGTATTTTAAAAAAAAAGTGTTTTATCAAACTAGTCTCAATTTAATCATTATCTAAACAGCACATAGAAAAAAAGTCATCATAGGATATATACAGGAAATATGCAACATAACCATATGTACCTGACAATACATGTCTTGGCAATTATTTCTTGATCTCAGCGCTTTCAAGACTTGCTACCTGCTTGCTGTATTTTTCCATGTAATTTCCAACAGATTTTCTTCTCCTCACTAAGTGAATAATATGCTATTTGTGACAAATGTTTGTACAGGAAAAAAAAAAAACAAACCACAAAACCAGCACGTGATGTGATTACATTCGCAGAGCACTTTGGCTTAACATACAATATCTTCTCAGAGGAAAACTCATTTTCTTGCATTCAGATCTATAGACTACTGAAATCCTAAATGAAAAATTGAGATTACTCAGGAAGAGCTTCCCCATACGAGGAAGAGGGAGCTCAGCCACAGACAATATTACATTTTCTTTCTATTGTAATATTTTGAGACTCAGAAAGGTTTGTCTAAACTAATTAATTACAACAATTTGTCAAAAATAGAAAACAACAGTGTTCACAAGGCTGTATCATACATTTGAAATTTTCAGTATTTGTAAGAATAGTGTTTTGCTTAAGCTATGTTTTGCTTAAAATATTGGTACTCTGGGTAGGGATTTATTAATTTATTTTTAAGTGCAGTGAAACATTGATTTCAGAAACTACTATCTAGAAAACGCATTTTCCAATTAGCCTTGATGTCTGAATTGCAATTCAGGAGGCAAAAAGAATGATGAGTCCTGCTAAAGGCAGCTTATGATGCATTATTAATGCTATTTTCAATATCAAACATGCCAGGAATCATATGCATAATATATTCCCCCAGAATCGAAAATATGAAGACCTTTCTGTTCTATTAAGATGATGTGTCTTACAGATGTCCCCCTCTACATAACTCATCGGGGAAGGGCGGGGGGGGGAGAAGTAAAAATACAAAGGCAACGTAACTGGTTTTATAGAAAATGACTTCTCTGCCCACTACTGCCCAGCACTCCGATGATGGTGTCCCACTGAGTGGTCTGTTAGCTGTAGGGGCCTGGACTTCTTAAGGGTCTATGGTCAGTTTTGCGTCTCAGCATTAGCCTTCTGGACTTACGGCACGTTAGCTAGCTGTCAGAGCAGAGCACTGAGCAACCTGGGAATGGCAGGTTTGCATTCCCTCGCCAGCAGGACAAACCATCTCTTTGCTGTGTTCTGTATCAGCACAATGACGTTGGCTTGGAAACATTTTTTGTGGAAAGTTTTTCTCCTAGTGTTTGGGAGAAACATTCTTTTAAGACTGGCATTTGTCCAGATGGCTTTTCTGTGTACAGGCATGCACCAGCAGACACTGCTGTCTCTGTATTACAACACCGGTACTTTTATTAATATAGATAACTACTTTCATAGTTCCCAACAATGATGCTTGTCCCATTGCATACACAGAAGCTCATGGTTTTCACTAGAAAGCTGTCTTACTCTGTCCAGTCTGATTCCCCCATTATTATCCCTGGGAATAACAACCCAGCATACACCAAATGGACTGATGACTGCAAACTGTAAATCCCGTTATAGTCTGCAGGACAGTGAATAAGGGAGAGTGTTTCTGTGTGTATCACCAGTTCTTGAAAATAAAACCATTGCTTTCAGGTTTTTCCCTTTCAATCTGTACAGCAACCTGGCCATTTGAGAAATTCTGGTCGGGAGCCCTGGCCCAAAACGATTCTGCAGTTATTTCCCCATGAGGTCTGCTGCAGCCCGCCTTGGTGTGATGTATACCTGCAGCCAGAGGCGCGTCTGTGGATGGCAGAAGGGAGCTGGCATTCCCTTCTCTCTGGTTTGTGCCCATTCTTGGCAGTGTTTTCATCCTCTGTGATGCCCAGCTCTGAGAGAGATGTGCCATTTAAGGATGAGGAAGCCACAGCCCTCCAGGCCATGCAGGAATG
>NW_009204866.1:21238-84867 GCF_000690835.1 Fulmarus glacialis
CCTGCGCCCCCATGTCCGCTTGCACCCGTCCCACTGCTTCCTGCACCAGTGTCTTACCCCCAAACCAGAAACTAGTGCTGCCTGGTAGGAGCCGGACAGGAGGCAAAGCGCTCAGTGCAGAAGGCTGAGACCTCCAGAGGAAAGGCAGAGCAGCAGAGGAAGTGTCTCACCAGAAACGGTCTGCTCTCGGGGAGTAAATTACAGGTTGTGTGTCAGACCGCAAGTGAGTGAGTACCTGTCTGCTACCTGCTTTTCTTTTGTTTATCCGCCCTGCAGCTTTCTTCAGCATGGAAAAAACAGTGATAAGTGAATGGTGCATGTAATGTGTTTATTGAAGCTTTTATTCTCTGACATGAAGTCTCTGTGGTAAATACCAATAATGGTTGCTTTTTGCTGGTTTTGCCTTCCAAATCAATGCCCTTGCAGGTGAACAGCAAGTCTGATTATATTTCTTGGTTTACCAGTGATAAATCAACCTGGTCAATAATAATATACGCTGCTCACACTGCATTTTAATGTTTTCATACTTAGAAGTTCAAGAGCCTGTAGGCTTCATTAGTTTAAGTTTTCATAATGCCTTTGAAACCAATGGAGTTTCGTGAATGTAGATTATCTAAAGATCTTTGTATTGTTACTAATCATTCATTAATTTGCATAGAATAAGGTAAAATTACAGGTAAACCATTGAAGTGAGCATTTGGTAACACTGAAGCTTCTCAGTCCTAGCTGACTTTCCTTCCCTCTCATCCCCCAGGAAGGACAGAGTCGGGTCTGTAAGCACAGAGGCGTTTGGTCCCTGTCTTTCTGGGAGGGGAAACGGGAGCCTCCTGGGTCCCGGCTGGGACCCCAGCAAGGGCGGGGGCACCTCCTTTTCTGTCATTCTTGAGCGTGTGCCTTTTCCGCTTCAGGAGGGATGTGCAGGGCATCTCTGCTAGCTGGGCAGCTGCCAGCAGGGCCTGAGCTTTGATGTATCCAGGAACAAACCCAGTTGTAGCATCACTGATGGGCACTGCCACTTCTTGACCAGCACTTCCATCCCCACTGGTTTCTAAATGCATGTGGAAAGGCTACCACAGCCACCGCTTCAGGAGGTTCCTTCCCAGTCCGTATGAGCAAATCTACAACTAACATAGCCCGGTTTTGCCTTGAGAAAGGGGAAATGTACTCTTTTCTTGCAGGTCTTCCTCTGAGAAACCTTCCGTGCCTCCCCCACAGGTTTTTGGAAACACAGCTTGCAGAGCAGTTTTTTATTTTTCTGCAGATCTCCTTGCTGTTAGTATGTTTTTGCAGATAGACCATTACCAAGGCTGATCAAATTCCTATTATCTGGATCTCTTAATCCTTGGATGTTATTCTTGGCTACATTCAAGTTTTATCATTATGTCCCTTTTCATCCTTAAAGATTTAAGTGGAAGTGTCCTCACCTAATTTCTGTGTCGTTCTTTTTGAAGCAGTCTTATTACTTTAAGTACTGGCAAGGGAGCTGATTTTTCTCCGGGAAAATCTCATTAAGGCTTCAGCATTCCAGTCTGGAAGACATTTCTGATGTCAGCCCCTTCACCCACACTGTGCTGATGGGAGCCTGTAGGATCTGAAAGTCAGTGCTGTCCCCTTTCCATTGTCACCTCAAACTTAGCATGGGACACGTAGACATGAGCACCACAGCTGAGCTTGCAGAGGAGAAAGTCTCCTGGCATTGATGTCTGGGGGGATGGATGCCGGATACAGGCTGTGACTTTGGCTAGTGAAGCCTTAGCTTGGCTGTGGGTTGGCAACTGCAGCCTCTGGCAGGCGTTCAGCTTACTGCACTTGGGCTGCTTTTATGGGACAATAGGGAACACCTTGCTGATAATATTTCAGATCATCTTTAAAGGTTTTGTAGACCTGTCCAGAGCAAACGTTGCAATACAAGCCTTTCCTTCTTGAAATAAGCTAAACAATTTTAAATTTTATTTTTTAATAGAGAAAAATCAGATTTAGGCAGTTGTTTGGCATGAAATGTGTCAACTCATACAGTTAAACCTTGGTACCATTTTAAACAAAATTTAAAAGCTTTAACACTGAAAGTATGAGGACACATGGTGCTACAAATTGACCTCAGACAGAATTCCCAACAAGCGAACTGTGCTTAGAAACCATTAGGTCCCCAGCTCTGCAGGGGAGGTGCCAGGACGGTGTGCTCCTCTGCACGATGCTCCTGAGGGGCTCTCTGAGACAATACCAGCATGCGGTAGCAAAATGGTTGATCTTCTGCTACTTGGATTCACAGGGACGCCTGGGGAGTGTGTGCGCAGGGTATCTGACTGCTCTGCACGATTACCATGCACTGTCTCCCAGAAAATCAGCTGCTGGGCTTGTACTCCTCCTAGCATGCCTCTAATGACATTTTTGCCTTTCAGTTTACTTGTATCAATTCCTTAGTTTTATTTGCTGTAAGCAAAAAAAAAAAATTCTTGTAGCCCTTGTCTGTCAAAAATAATCATTCTGATTTAAATTACTGTCACAAATCCCTGAATTTCATTCAAATTATTATTTGTCTGACATTCACATGCAAGCAGTTAAAAGCTTGAATTATGCAGGACTAGGGAAGGGATCATCCCCCTGTAGTCGGCCCTGGTGAGGCCGCACCTCGAATCCTGTGTTCAGTTTTGGGCCCCTCACTACAGGAAGGACCTTGAGGTGCTGGAGCGTGTCCAGAGAAGGGCAACGAAGCTGGTGAAGGGTCTGGAGCACAAGTCTTCTGAGGAGCGGCTGAGGGAACTGGGGCTGTTTAGCCTGGAGAAAAGGAGGCTGAGGGGAGACCTCAACGTTCACTACAACTGCCTGAAAGGATGTTGTAGCCAGGTGGGGGTCGGTCTCTTCTCCCAAGTAACAAGAAATAGGATGAGAGGAAACAGTCTCAAGTTGTGCCGGGGTGGGGTTTAGATTGGACATCAGGAAAAACTTCTTTACTGAAAGAGTGGTCAAGCCTTGGAACAGGCTGCCCAGGGAAGTGGTGGAGTCACCGTCCCTGGAGGTATTTAAAAGACGTGTAGATGTGGTGCTTAGGGACATGGTTTAGTGGTGGGCTTGGCAGTGCTAGGTTAACGGTTGGACTTGAGGATCTTAAAGGTCCTTTCCAACCTAAATGATTCTATGATTCTCATTTCCTCAGGTTGTGAAATAACCTGACTCCACCTGCTGCATCTATCATTATAACATATCATTTAAGAAAATAATTGTAATATGCACAAATGCTTCATTCATCACAGTAGGTAGAATTCAGTGCCTGTGGCTATAGACTGCCCCATTTTTTTATCTATAAAGAAAGAGGGGTTTTTTAAGACCTCCATTGTAGAACAATCACTGATGTAGTGCATCATAGAATCATAGAATCATTAAGGTTGGAAAAGACCTCTAAGATCATCGAGTCCAACCGTCAACCCAACACTACCATACCCACTAAACCATGTCCCTAAGCATCTTCTTACACAAAGAAACAAGAATGTTAAATGCTAAGAACATCTACTCCTGTTCATAGGTTTTTTAGGCAATATCTATAAACTTGTATTTCTATTTCTTTGACCAACCGAACACTTTTTTTTTTTTTTTTTAATCAAAACTTCAAGGCTACAAAGTCAAGCCTGACTGAGAAACAACAGAATTAAGACTGTTTGCATGACCTTGGTTTGGTCAACTAATATCAGGCATTTTATTTTTCCCCCTCACTTTTTTCTCTAAGTCTCAGCCTCCCCACTCTGACCCAGTGTAGATTTGTAGTGACTGCTTGTCCTACTTGATTTCCTTGGCTCTCAGCAGCTTTGCCCAGTTACTCCCAAACTCCGGTCACTTCTCCCAGATGCTCTCAGCCCTCTCCCAGCTTCATATCCTTTTTATATATCCCCTGAGGTGGCTGCCTCCCTCTGCTCTTTTCTCCCTAATGGATGCAGGCTTTTGCTTTTAGAATTCAAATCAGGCTGTTCTATTATTATTATTAATTTATTGTACTATTATTATTATATTGTTATTTTACTATTATTATGTACTGTTATTTTATTATTACAGCTTCCCTGAACTGTTAAACCTCTTTACTCGTGCTTGGACAGGGAACAGTGCTGCTCTGTTGTGGTTTTGACTATGAGTCAGGATGAATAAACCAATGCATTGAAGGTCATCATCCAAAAAGATTGTTATCTACATCAATAAGGTTAGTATTAACAAGGTTGGAAATATTTTCCCAAATTTGAGCTTTTTTGTGTGTTTTTATAGTATAACTTAAACAGATCTTTAAAACAAGGATTTACTTCAAACTAGAAATGTAATGACAGTTAAAAATGAATCCCACTAAGTTTCTAAACTGAGAAATACATGTAATCTGTTTAGGATATAGTTTTATCTAAGCAAGTCAAAGTTTTCCGGTGAAACATTTTTTCATTAGATTTTACATTCTTCTGTAACTTTACATGTTGTTGTAAAATTCCCAATCCGTTCTGCTGTTTGCTCCGAAACAATGAAACTGTGTTGTCCTCGTCCTTGGGTCAGAAGTTGGCCCAAGTCTTGTCTGAGAACTTTGTTGAAAGACAGAGTCTTTACACCACTGGATTTCACACCTCCTCTCTCACTACAGTCTTTAGGATCATCCAATTCTCTGAATATAATTTTGATCCTCCTCTTTTCTGATGGTGTTTCCCCATTTTGCATTACCATGAGCATGTATCTTTTGCATGAGCTTGTTAGCTAGTCCTCTAGGTGTTTCATTCATGATTTCACTCCCATTAATTTTTTTCATAGACAATTATAAAATAAACTTTGATAGTTTTGTCTAGAGAAGCAGAGGCAACTGTTTCTTTGCGTGTGTCGCTGTTTATCTTTTAAATAGGAATGAACTGCGTTTTCACAGCCATAGTCTGTATCCACAGACTGAAAAATTGCATGGGATAATTACCAAGGAGTTTGTGCGGTAGCATGGGCTTTGACAAAGTAATGTTGTTATAAGAGAAGATCCTTCAGAAAGTATACAAAGTGTGAAAGAAACATTGGGGAAACATCCATCTTTTGGCATAGAGCAGACAGTACGTACGTTCCACTGCTCCAGAGCTAAACAAAGCCTCCAGGACACAGCGTTTTGCCCAGAATTTCTTTCTATCCTCAGGTTTCTATTAAATTAAATCTGTTCATGCTATTGATGAGCACTGAGTTGAATACTGATCAGATGAAGAATTGACAGCAACTTGAATGCCCTGCTACTGACTTGTTCAGCACAGAGTGATCAAGTGCATAATATTAATGGACTGTCTGTCTGCATCAACAGCTCTAAGAAATGAATCACAGGACAACCTGTGATACCTTCAGTCAAGTTCACCTCTGTGCAGACAACTCACAGATCACAGAGATGTAATTTGATTTGATGAATAGTTCAATTATTTATTTTTGCATAGAACTCTGATAAGAGTTTTCTGAACCATGGGATGGATGCAGCATAAAAATGGCATTAACAGATAAAAAATACCATCTTTCTTCTTACTTTTATCTGTCTTTGTCTCTTTGGAGTGAGTTTGTGTCTTGCTCTTAGGCTCCCTATGCCTGACAGTTACACTAAGCTAGAATATGTTTTTTACAAGGATATGAGTTTTCAATAACTCTTATACTCTTTCCTTAATAGTATTGATTATAAAGGACTTTTGAGTTTCATTGATAATACGATGTTCTAAATTTGGCACAGTCTCTACAGACTTTAATTCCAGAATGCTGCTGTTTATTCTTGGGCAAAATCTGTGTTGGAGAATTTGAAATAAAAATCAATAAATGCATGTAGCTTTTAGCACTGTACTTAATATTATATGTTTTGTTGACAAATCTGAAGTTATCACTATAAATTGTGTATGTTGTATAGTTTATGAGTGTGTTGGGTTTAATGGGTAGACATAGAGTGCAAACTATATTAATATATGAATTCTGTGAAGTTGGGTCCACTTTTGCCCGGTTCTCCACTGTTCAAGAGAATGAATTTGCTTGTCTCAGTTTCATTTGCGTAGATTGGACTCAAAACCTCTTGGTGTGAATAAAACTCCTACATTGTTATCAGACTTAGATAAACCTTTATAGAACTTAATTGTTGTTTTGGTGATACACTGCACACTCCTATATAGAAAGCTTCTGTTGCCTTTGGGTAATTTCTTCTTGCTTCTGCACCTTCTTACTTTTTTTTTACTTTTATTATTTACATCATGAATATCTAAAAAGTATTTGTAGGAAACCAAACATAGTTTTTCTTAAGACTTTTTTTTTTAACGAACATAGAAGTATTCTGCCTATACTGAAAATAGTTTTCCCAGCTGCTGCTGTCTCCAAGCCGTGACAGTGCCAGGAGATGGTGCTTGGACATCCCTCCTGAACATCCACATCCTCTGCACTATGTGAATCCCAGTGCAAATGAAGTGACAGAAAATGTTTATAGTTTGTGATTTAAATGTTTTGCTTTATACAGGTGTAATACAAAATATTATTACACCTGACAATGTGTCTAGCTCTTACTTAATCCAGGGAAGAGCCACTTTAGCTGGCTGACATGTACCTCATGCTTTCTAGAAATGTCCTGTGTTCTCACCATGCATTTGGTGGGTATCGTATCACCTACCCACCTTCGGCGCTCTGACAGTGCTTATGTGATTTCTCTCCTTCCAGGCAAGTAAGAAAATGTAGTGGGACGGAGGCAAGGACAAGAAGCCCCAAGCAAGCGCTGGGACAAGGGCCTCCGGGCAGGACTCCCCTCCCTGCCGCGCGGCCTCACCATGTCCAAGAAGGGAGCCAGCAGCCGAGCTAGGGGGGAGAAGCCGGACGCCTTGGCCGCCTTGCAGGCTGCCAATGAAGAGCTCAGGGCCAAGCTCACCGACATCCAGATAGAGCTCCAGCAAGAAAAGAGTAAGGTGTGCATCTTTTCCTTTCCTTCCCCCATTAATTAAAATAAAGGTAGTCTGCTGTTTCTGACCGCTAACCACTCTTCGGTCCACTTGTAGCTGACTTGTACGTGACTTCGACAATAAATCATCAGAGTGCATGCACCAGGAACTAGCCTTCTGTGGGAAACAAAAGGCAACCCCTTTATTGCAGATTTCTAAATTGTTCTCCTTGTATTTATAACGTGAATAGGGGAGAAAAGATCACTGAAGGCGAGGGTGCTTCGGCAGTATAGCTCTCAGTGGAAAAGCCAAGCAGTGAGGATGGCCAGTCCCTGGGCAGGCAGGACTCAGCTGTGGGCAGCACGCTTGCTTCCGCCATCCAGGAAGAAATGAAGTTGAAAAATCGCATAGCTAAATGCCAGCAAAAGATCTGGAAAAACAAACATCTGCTCAAAACAGATGGCATACTCGTAGTGGTGGGCTGAAAGCTGTCCATGTCCTGTGTTTCTCTCGCTAGAACTTTTTCTAGTAAATATTTACCTTTTACAAGGATGTCTGCATTGAGGGTTTTGAATGCAATTTTGTGTTATTCAGAAATTCTCTTTGCTTATTATTCTCTTTCACATTTACACTAATTTAATTTGGCTCATATGGTCAAAATCCTTCAAACTGGCTGCATACAATTTTCAGATGTGTGGTAATAGGTCTCAGCTCTGCCTCCCCCTGTGATTGCCAAAGTTTAAAGAGACGCAGTTTTACCCTGAGCCTTGGAGAGAGCAGCAGCCAATGCAGCTTGAGCCTCAACTTTAAGAGCTTTTAGCTGTAGCCTTCAGACCACTTCTCAGTGAAGTGGTCTGAAATGAAAAATTTATTTGCTTTTCCATAATCCCCCAAATTAGTTTCCACTGATAAACTTTGGGGGTTTTTTGTTCCAGAATGCTAATAGAGACGTGCATTATCATGCCGGGGACAGAATGATATTCTGCATTTTTCCATTAATTTGCATCATTATCAAGCATTGTAGACTATGAATCTAATTTTTAAGGAAGCTTGTAAGGGGGTGTGTGTATATATATTTAAATAGAACACCTATTAATCCTTTTGTTGTTAAGCAGCGTTTGCAGTTTTAAGACTGAGGATCCTGTTTTCCTTCCCCTTGTCCTCCCCAGCCCTTTTGATACAACGCTTCTCATCATGGCTCCTCTTGAGTTCGTGGTATGGTTTTAAATTGAAATATCATTTGACCCTTCTGTGATCAGATACAGTTAGTTATCTGTAATGCATAATTCATTGCTGAAAAAGCATCTGATAAAATGCAATTGTTTGGAGCTTCACAGTAGCTTGCACAGAGCTTCTTCTGTCTTGCTTATGCATGTGCGCACAGCGCAGTTTGGATCTGCATGCCAAAATACTGGCTTAGCATCTGGTTTCTCACATATTCTTTCGGGGATGCAGTGTAACAGCTTCTGCAGATATCCAGTTGAAAAATGAAGTAAGGACTCAGACTTACTCCACGAGATACTGGCTAATTCCTAAATGCGTATTATCTTAAATATTAGTTTGTTTCTAGCAACTACTACACACACGTTAGGCTAGTTTCTGAGCATACACTTCCCATAGTGTATGGATATTGATGGCTAGTTCAGTTGGGTTTTGGGCTTCTTGCATAACTTTATGATACTTATTTATGTTGTGTTAACTCATGCTTTTTAGGGCACTGAATTGGGCAAATTAAAGAATCAGTAAGATTGCAAGGCATTATGATTTAATTATAAAAATAGAATATGATGCTAAAATCAGCTTTGGTGCCTAGACTTTTATCCTCAATATCAATAATTTGCAAAATGACAATGATACATTTTTGTTTCTCTTTTTCTAAATATGCAGATATTTCTGCTTATGCTGATCTCCAGTGAAAGAAAAGTCTTTTCTACAAATTTGTCAGGGTTCTTTTTCTTATTTTCACAAATTAGTTTGCCCTTAGAAGACTTCTCGAAGTTCTCTGTAATGTCACAGCTTTTTCTTTACACGTGCATGGTTTGGTTCTGCAGTGTTCTCATTTGTGAGGCAGGCTTAGGCATATTCTTAACAAGGAAACCTTATTGTGTCAACTGGGGACGAAAAATGCATCTTTAGTAAAGAGAATTGACATGAACATTTTTTCCCAATAAACACTTCAGTAATTAATTACAATGTAGGGAATATCCACTTCTTAATTTTAGCATTTAAATATGTGCACAGGCTGTTTTGATAAACATTACAGGACAGAAAACACAGAGCAAACAGACGTGCGCTCCCTGCCTCAGAATAAACGTGCCCAAAGGAAAGGGTCAGCTATGCAAACACTGCAAATACTACTGCAAATATATGCTGGGAATATCTTCTAGTGCCATTATGCAGCAACCACTTCAATAAAAAGCTGAGGTGGGTCATTTTTCCCCTAAGACACATGATCTCATTTGTATCCCAGAAAATCATTCATAACCTAACTCTGTTGGCTCTTCTGGTGTGTATGCACAAATGTAACCTCCCAAGCAGGGATGTATGATCACTAGTGCAATAGATAAAATCGTAAGCTGTACATTAGTGCCTTACTAAGTGCAGTGGTTCATAGCCATAGCCACCCAGAGGAGAGGTTGTATCTTAGTCATTGTCACTGTTGATTTCGATTATGTGGAGCTGCAGTGGCTACACCAATGACAAGGTGAACACTTACTGGTGCTTCTGGAAAGAGGCTGCATCTGCCAGGGCTAAGACGGAGTTGTGCCCAAAGTATTTGTAGTAAATTTAGAATCACTTTTACAACCCTGAGTCCTCCTGACTGTGTTGCTAGATCAGCTGTGTTACTAAAGATCCCCACAGGTACCTGCCAAACCTTGAGTCCAATGACAACTGTGACAGTGCATTGAAAGTATTTGCCATAAATTGCAAGAAAACTTTTCCCTGTGAAAATGTTTTACAGGGGTTTGTAATGTGTATTTTCTTAACACGAAATGTTTCAAGAGAGGAAATTACTCTTTTGTAAGTCTACAGCATGCAGGCTGTGCGGCAGAGCTCAGTGACTCTAGTTTTACCTGGAACCTCCTTAAAAAAGGGATGTTTAATATGCAATAAAGTATTAGATCATAAAGAATCAATAAAATACCAAATGTGTAGGTCTGCGTGTGGTAATACTAACTCACCAGGCTGGGCTTTTGCTCTAAGGCACAGACAATACCACCTTAAGGTCTAATATTGTGAAGTGTTCCATACCATTCTTAGATAATATCATAACTTGTATTAATCACTGTTGATTAAAAATACTTTTTTTATTTTCCTTGTAGGTCAGCAAGTTGGAAAGAGAGAAAAATCAGGAAGTTAAGCAGATCAAAGAGCACGAACAGCATAAAAGTACAGTGGTGGTAACAGAGCTCAAAGTCAAACTTCATGAAGAGAAAATGAAGGAGCTCCAAGCTGTTCGAGAAGCACTTTTGAGACAGCATGAAGCTGAACTACTTAGAGTAATAAAAATTAAAGATAATGAAATCCAGAGACTACAGGCCCTTCTCAATGCTGTACGCGATGGGGCTCCTGACAAGGTGAAAACGGTGCTGCTCACGGAGGCGAAGGAGGAGGCCAAGAAGGGGTTTGAAGTTGAGAAAATAAAAATGCAGCAAGAAATTTCAGAGCTGAAGGGGGCTAAGAAACAAGTGGAAGAGGCTTTAACTATGGTCATCCAAGCTGACAAAATTAAAGCAGCGGAGATAAGGAGCGTGTATCACCTGCATCAAGAGGAAATCAGCAGAATTAAGAGGGAGTGTGAGAGAGAAATTCGTAGACTGGTACGTGTTGCTATCTGCATCTATGTTTTTACTAACACGTTATTGATAGTAAGTAAAAGAAAGTTCAGTGCTGGACTCAGATGAATGGATAAGGACGGGCATTCAAACTGGAGCTTGCTTCAAATCGGTTTTACAGTTACTAGTAGAGATGTCAAAAAGTTTTTTAAAAATGATTAGGATGTTTTGTAAGGAACTTCTTTATCTGTGTCACTGCCTATTAATATTGTTCAGATTTCAGATATCGGGAAGAGGCCTTGGGTTACCAGCTGGTTAGGGGAATTCTACAAAACAGTTATGTTTCTTGGCCCATGCCTCTATTTCCCCACCATTGTTCCTTGCTGATCCACCTTGGTCCCTCCCTTTCTCTGCCTTTGCTAGTTCCTGTAAACATCACATAATGAGCTTTACAGAATCTCAAAATGCTCTCTCTTCTGCATCCCATAGTGAGTCCTATACCCTGTAGGCAATGACCCCCTTCACTCTGCAAGGCGTTCAGGAAGGGGTTCCTCTCTGTGACCCACCTTGGTGGCTTTCCCCCAGGACAGGCGCTGGTGCTCTTCCTTTGGTGGCCCCACGAGCAGCAACTCAGCAAGCTCCCGACCTCAGTATGTTACTGGGATTCCTCACCCGTCATTGCTCATCTGATCCTCACTGGGTCTTTGTGTATGCTGATCAGCCTTCAATCACCTAATTGAACCAGTTGAGTCTCAGGTGCAACAGTGTGACTCTCAAAGGCAATAGCTACATACTTATGTCTTCGGAGTATTCCTCCAGTGTGTTTGGAAACTTGTTGGAGAGATTAAATTGGATCACATTGCTTGGAAAAGGGGAACTCCCTGTGGGAGGGAGCTCCCTCCAACAGGGAAGTCTTTGCAGGAGAGCCTGGCAGGCCACCAACACTTTCTGTGTTTTAGGATGATTTCTTCTCCACTGCCATTTTGGACACTTGCCTTACGATTCATAGAGTCTTATGAGTGCACAGCTGATTTGCAGGACTGTATCCCTTAACTGTTGCTGCCATTCCCAAGGACATGGAAACAAATGTAACATCCATACTCTCATGATGCATATTTTAGGTCTTGTCTTAGTGTTTATTTGAAGTTACCATCTTTTTGTTTGCCATGCTTTTTTAGAGCATTCAGTGTCTCAGTATAAACTCATCCATGTCTCTTCTAAGTCGTTATCCCTTGATTATTATCCAAATCCTAAAAAAAAATTAAAAATGTATAATCAGCTTGCAGACTGGCCCCAAGTCAAAGCATGGCAGTGTAGCCATGCTTCAGTGGATGCCCTGTAGAACCAACCCACCACAGAGTTGGTACAGCATCATCTGTGTCCTAACGAACCAAAGTGACTGACAGCGACTGACACACTATGCACTGCTCCATTAGTCAGTGGAGCATTGTGTACCCTTTATTTAGCCACCCCTTCTCTCAGACTTTAGGCTGTTAAGTTTTTTTTCTCTTCATAGATTATTTTATTTTTATGAAGAGGATATTAAAATAATTTATAACCAACTGATCTATTGATACTGTTCAAATATCCTGCAGTGTAAGTACTTTCTTCTCTAAACATACATTACTAGATGCATTGATTTAATACATCAGAATGAAAGGATGGCTAATGTACGTCCTAAATAAACTTGCTGCATTACATGAAAAGTCCACGCTAATGGCCTCTTATGTAGAAGCTATAAAATAAATATGTTCTTCGTTATAAGGAGCAGAGTGGTTTGAGGTTGTTTCCTAAATTGCCTTTGAAAATCAAACTTTTTTTTAATTCCTGCTTGAAAGAATCAGATTATCTAACTGTAGTAATTAAATTACATGATGCCATCATTTTACCAAGCCCTGAGTGCTTCCTGAATGACTTTAAGTACTCTCAGCTCATTGACTCGACTGTAATTGATTTCAGTGGGAGCTGTTGGCTCCTGGCACCTTGTAGGGGAGGGCCCTGCCATTTCAGGGGGGAACGGCTGGTGCCACGTCATATGATAAAAGCTCTCCTTTCTATGAAAATGAGGCAGTTCTCAAAACACTTAAACTGTTACTGAAAACCAGGGCTTTTTCCCCTTTTTAAGATACGGACCATCAATAAAGTACACTCATTGAGCCTCACTGGGGTTGCAATGAGATAGAGAGAAATGCAGAATAGCCCGACATGAGTGGGTCCGTCCATCCAACGGAGCGATGGGATTGTACCTTCATGTAACGGCTGTGGCAGACATCCAGCCCTGAATGGTTAATGGATCCACATCAGGATTTTAAAAGCTCCGTGATTCATGTACAGTGCATTATTTAGCCATTTTAACTTAACTTAAGGGGGGAAGTAACCTTCAAGCAAATTATTATTTCACGCCAAAAAAATACTGCTTTTTTTGTTTAGTCAGAATAGAGGAAGACAAGTTGTACTCATTCATGTTTAGCTTTGTAATGATGTGAAGTCCTTTAACATAAAGTAATTTTTTTGATTTATTTATCTCCAATAGGTACAGTTTTTCATTTCCAAATCAAGTACATCTGTGCAGGCTTAGCTTATGGAAAATACTTCCATATATAGTCAGACAAAGATTGTTTTAAAAAGGTGAGTTAGTACTAGTCTATTATTCTCCTTTCAAATTAAAACTAGGTTTTTTTCTTTATTGGACAGACAGGAATACATTTGTTGATGTCTTACTTTAGACTTCTGGAAAAATGTTAGATGGCTTTTAAAGTAACAGATGTGGTAGGAAGATATAGCATTATGCAAAAAGGAATTGTACAGCCATCAAATTTACTTCAAGCAAGTTTATTTTGGTCTTCAACGTCATCCTCTTTTGCCAAGGGAGATGCAGGGTATATATGCTCATGCTTTCAAAATAACCAGCTCTAATATGAACCTTTCCGTTTTGTTGACTTACTACAACTTTGAATGCAGTCAAATTTTCGCATCAAGCCAAACCCAGTGCCAGTGAATGAACTTTGTCCTCACCAGGTTTCTAAGGGGAATCCCTGCATTTTTGCCCTCTTCCAGAAAAGATCTTGGAGCAGGCACAGCTGCACTGCAGCCTGTCAAACCAGCTGTGCCTGTGCGCTGTACTCATCTCCAGCAGCAAAACTAAATCCAAAATATTCTCGTGGTCAAAAGGAGACTTCCAAATGCAACTGCACGCTGGCTCCCCTCCCACTCTCGTGCCAGGACATGTTTTCAGCAGACCCTACATACACAGCAAACAGGCTGTTACAGTAGAGGGGCAATATTTGCAGGTGGTAATTTTGGTGGTTTTGCACTACAGGCACGCAGAGGCTTGCAGATTGTAACAGCTAACAAGGTGTAATCTCTCTTTAGAAACGGTTCCTGCTTAGTATTACCAAATAAAAATTCTAGCTATTTATTCTAGTTATTTTTCAGGTGCCTATTATTTTTCAGGATAACTATTACTCATTGATGCCGATGGCTTTGGACTAATCCTATACAGCAGAGCTGAGCATCTTTCAGTTCTGTTAACAGCATAGGAAAGGAAATAACGTGTTTTGCAAAAGTGTATGTTCAAATTATTCTGGCCTTGTGGTTTCTGTTTGCACATATGGCTTGTGCTGTTTGTGTCTGTAAAGTCTGAGTGTGATGCTCTCCAGAGAAGTACAACTAACCCAGTTAAGCTATCATTGGCTCAGAAGCTTACGAAATGTTAATGTAAAAGATGAAAGTCCCTTGCAGATGGTAACAAGTAAGTATGGCAACGACCTTCTTTCTAAAGAATTTCTAATTTTAGTAAACTTTTTGTGCATTTCAAAACAGCTTGAAATACTACACGAATGTATTTAATTACATTTGTAGGTCTCCCACTAATAAGAGCACACCCTGTGTTAATGTGTGCACATCCAGGGAAAACAGCCCTTCAGTCAGGAGAATTCCCTGAGATTAACTGGCCTTGAATTTTGCTTATGGGGACTAAAATTCAATGTGGTAAAGAGCTTTTAAATTTTACTTAAATGTAGATTGGTCAGAAAGGTGAAGTGCTGAACAGCAATGGCCACTGCAGCCTCCCTTCCTCCTGTCTCGTTTATAAGGGGACTAAAACAGAAATCAGAAAAACTGAAGAAATGAGATTTGTTAGAGACTGGAAAGTGTTTATTTTCAATTTCAGAAATTTTGATTGATGATGACTACCAAAAGGTTTAATAACCTGCTCTGATATTTCATGTCAGACCATTGTACAGCGAGACCTTCATGGCTTCCTTATGGTAATCCAACACCACAGACAAAGAGGAGATCAATCTTTTCAGTATCCCTCTGAACCTCTATGTTTACAGGCACTTCCCTGAGATTTCTTTGTTAGGCAGTGGTAAATTAGTGAAGATGTGTGATTTAAAGGATGATATCAGATGAAAAGTGTGGGAAGCTGACTTTTTAAATATTAATTTCATTGGTGATTGATTTAGTCTTCATCTTCTCCTTTTTATTCCCTTATATGGTGAAAAAAATACCATATTTGGTATTATAAGGGTATCTCAGCAGTTATCCTGTACTGAAAGGTAGACAAATTATTCAAGGTGAATAATTCCTTCCTGCAAATGTGGATTTTTTCCACCATTTGTGGTTTGAACCTCATTTACAACAGTATTTCTTCCAACTAAACCTGGACTACTGAAGGATTTTGTTGTATATTAAAAACTATGCAACATTACTCCTACATTTTGGAGGATCAATAAGCCACCTAGTTCCGAGTTGTTCCTTTGGTGTCTTACAGTCCAGTTTTTAAAAATATTTTTCTCTACGGTCCTAAACAAGGAGTCTACTCTCTTCTGTGCTGTAACCACGTTGTTGTTGTTGTGCTACACACACCTAACACAGGGCTTGGGGCTCCTCTACGTCTGGAAGCACTTTGAAACTGTTGGCAGTGGATCTAAGGTTTCTGCTTTCAGCACTGTAGGTCTGAGACACCACACACTTCATTTTATGGCATTTACCAGTGGCACTGAATAGTTACACTGTCCTGAGCATGTCCTGAGTGTGAGGAAAATATGATGTATGTTTGAAGGCAGAGCAAAAGAGGGGAATGCAAAATAGGACAAGTGTGGGAAAAATCTTTGAATCTTTCTTTATGCACGATTATTTCTCCCATCTAATGTACTTTACTCTTCAACTGTAGTATTACATTTCATTCTGTTAGAATTTTTGTTACAAACTGTGCAAGTTGTTATTCGCTGAAAAATCTACTCTGATTAGTAATTTTTTTAATATATCAATATAAATCCAGAAGTATCTTGCAATTTGATATGAGAGGCTTTATATATAACACTACCAATTCTGTGTACTGCAATTCACACCTCACACTCCAAAAGGAACCAGTTTTCAGAAACAAAAGCCTTTAGTCACCCAGCAAAGGAAATTTTTTGGTTACTTATAGCCTGAGTGGGGCAGCAAATTACGATTTCACCTGCACCACTTAACCTTTCTATGCTTAACAACCTGACACTGCATCTCTCTCAACATCGTTCCAGTGATTTCAGTGGAATTATGGTGATTTGCAGGATGATAATAAGGGTTCAAACCCTGCCCATGAGTGTCAGTCCTTTCAGCCAGTGAAGCTGCCGGCAAGGCAGCCACAGCGCTCAGGTCCGAGAGCCTGTTCCCGGGGAAGTGTTGGGAGCCGGTGCGATCCCAGGGGAGCCACACCCTCGGCCCCGCACCATGGGCTGCTCTGCTAGAGGAGCGGTTTGCCGTGTCGCCGGGTCCCGGGTAGTATATGACTGTGTGTAACAGCTGCTGTAGCATGTTAACTGTCTGGAAATGGGCATATTACATTTACTGGGCACGTTATGAACATTTTCTGTTTGGTTAAGTATAACTGGAATTTAATCAGTCTGAAATAGAATCATTCTTTGGCCAAAGTTGTAGCAGAATCATGTTGCAGAATTAAGTTTTTGGTAATGCATATCGCACATGTCCTTGTTTAACTGAAAACAGATGACACATCATCTCCTCTCATGTCTGACAATTTGCAAGGTTACTGGAACAATGATCATGCACTGCTGACAGTGATCATCTTTTTATGAGGATTAGTTCTGGAATAAGATGTGAGAGCAGAAGTGTCCTGGGTGACCCTGGGAGGTACCACTGCACGGCTGATGAGCCGCAGCTACTGCTGTCCTGCATGACAGTGGTGCTGGGGCTATGCTGACAGCTTCCAGGTGCAGGTGATGGCTGTCAGTGTGTAAGCATTGCTTAACTGCTTCAGAAGAAGCAATGGGATAGCCATAGTTTTTTTTCTAATGCCATCCAATGTTAACTCTTAAAAATCCATGCAACATGTGAGATTCAGGAAATTCAGAGACTAGAGAGTGTATTTTCAGCTTACAGCTGGGCCAAGCTGAGCACACGAGGCTACCAGGCGTGCTCCCCCCACCATTGTGCCCATCCCACCTCTCCTGCACTGGGCCATGGATGCACAAAATGAGCCAGTCCAGTAAGCTGCCTTGGCAGAAAATTAACCATGGAAGTGAAAAAGAACAGTTTTCCCATGGATCGATATGATGAGCCAACATCTCCTATTGTATGACCTAGCACTAGCATAGGATTTGGGAGGGAGAGGCAGGGTGTGGGACCACCTCTTCTGCTAGGGGTTTGCTCTTGTGTCATAGCTTAACTGCAACGAGAAATTATCCTCTTGAGGAGCTGCCGCTCATTGTCATGCCTCTAGCAGCAACGTCAGCACGAAACGCTCTCAGCTTTCATCTCTTCCCTCAACGATAAGGGAAATGCATCAGTTTCTGGCCCCGCTCTGCCAAGAGGATCAGTAAAATGGGCTGGGGTGTTCCTGGGAGCCACAGCGTGGGTGTGGGAACGACACAAATGTCTGTAAGGAGCATTTTGCTCTTCTAAAAATACATCATGTACTTTGCAATGTGCAGCTTATTATTGCAATATATGTTGTAATGCATATTGTAACAAGATGTTACAATACTGTGAGAGGTTGCATTTTGTTTATCATCTGTACTGAAATAGGGAGAATTTTCCTTCATCAAAAAAAAAGAAATCTCAGCTTGTTCCTGTATTGTATCAGTTGTGTTCCCATCATTTGCAATGGTGGGAATCAATGTGGATTTTGTGCGTATGACAGCCTGGCTTAGATGTGTAAGCGTGTGAGCGGAGTTTAAACGCCTTGAGTTAGGAACATTAACAAGTCAGCAGTATCACTCTGCAGGTATGCTACTGCCACCCCCCCCAAACTACCTGTAAAACATAAATCATAGTAGTTGATATAAATGTGTGGTATCAGAACACCAGCTTGAGTTATTCTTGTAGAGTATTTGGCAAAAACCAGTTAACTTAACCTAGCTGGCTGTTGCCGGTGAGTGACATATATCACCTGGACAAAGGGGCAATTGCTTTTATTTCTTTGAGAGCCTTAAGGAAAACGATAGGAAAATGGAGAGGGAAGGTGAACGTGAGCACCACTGCACGCGGGGCAGACATCCCCTTCCGCCAGCCTGTGTACGTGAACCCTGTCTTTTGGCGGGGGGGTGATCGCGCCGGGGGGCAACCCTGTCTCCTCTCATCTGGGCCTTCTGTTGTCAGCCTGAGTGATGGGGGCCTGCCAGTTCAGTCCCCTCTGCTCCCGAGGGCCGAGGCCTGGGGCAGGTCTCCTCGCATGTCCTAATTTGCTGGCTCTGACACCGTGCCCGTGGGGACGTGCGTTTGTCATGTAACAGCTCCAGCTGGAAAGGGGCTTCTTGTTTGCATTTGAAACCCCTGCCTAGGAATGACTGGCTTGTATCCGCCAGGTGCTGGTAGCTTCAAAGGCGGATTTCTGGGGCATGCGGACGCGCTCCTGATGGCATCTGTGAATTTGCAGAGCGGCAAAGGTCCCCGGAACATCACAAGGAGAAATTCCCCAACCAGCGAACCTACATGTTGATTTTACAATCACGGTGGAAATAATATATTTTAAAAGACTCACGCGGCTTAAAACCAGCTGCATGTCAGACCATGATAGGCAATTGCACTGGGTAGCACAAGGAGGGAATAACAAATTTAACTTTGCATGTGATTATGTTTGCATAATTGGCATCAGCTGTGCTCATGGGCTGGTTATTAATTAGCACTCCCACATAAATATTCATCCCAAGTCAAGGCAGCCTGTTAGAACTAAGGTGGGAATATCCACAGCACGGCGCAGGGCATCCTCCCAAGTGGTTGGATGCTGCGCTCCTGCGCACTGACGCCCTTTGACGAGGGCTGCTGGTGTCTGAAGCCATCAGACACACGGGTAGGGAGCAGTCCCACCGTCCTGCACCCGCCGGTCCCGCACCCACCGCGGAATGAGGCTGCATGCGGCAGCCTGGTGGGGTGCACGCCTAGGGACCGGTGCCTCTTCCAGTGAGTGCAAGTTGTTTCTTTTCTTTGCATTTTCTTAATGTTACTAACGCGAGGAAGAAATGTGCTAAATAATATTTTTCAGTGAAATGCTTCCTTCAATTTGTACTATTTCTACAACATTGCTACTTAATAATGGGCTGCAAACATCAAACTGTTATGCATATTTCATGAACGTGAATTTAATCATATGAAGGGAAATGTGAATATTGATGTTTCTGTTGTTGTTTATGAAGATTATGTTTAAGGTTTTTTCTGGGAAACAAACCATTAGTGAAATACTATGAAATCTTTTGTATTTTCTCCAGTTTCTTTGTTCCTCCTAATTTAAAGTGTTGCCTATGTTGTAACATGTCTTTGTTTTCATATAAATTGGGATCAACTACCCAATATTCTGCTTGTTTTAAACAAATAATCATTTGATGGTGTTTTACCTTTTCATCTGTACATCCATTTAGATTTCTACCTGATTAGGTATTTAGCAGAAGGACCTCAGGGGGCATCTCTTTGTTTCATTCAAAGTTAGTAGACCTTTGCCTTAATGGAAATTGTTGGAAGCACCTTTAATAAAATGGCATCCAAAGTACATTTGATTTGCTCCATTTTACTAAAAGAATCTACATTTTGCATAACCTTGAAACACAGTTTCCACGCAGGTATTTACGGGTTGTCCTATGTTGTCTTTTGGCAAAGGCTGGCTCTTCCCCAGGGACAATGTGGGATCTCTTTGGGTTTGTAGCTCGGTTCTTCCTCCCTGCAGCTACCGAAGGGCAGGACAGCCTGGGCAGTGTGGCCCCTCGGGGAGCACCTTGGCTCTCGCCTACGGCTGGAGCTGGAACCGCAGAGCTTCCCGTGTGGCTGAGGGCGATGGGGTGACGGTGCACCTCGCCTGGCCTGGGTCCGGACGCAGCCTCCACGCTCCGCAACAGAACGACATCATGCCCCAACCCGCTGTGTCCTCTCCCGCATAATTTATTTCACAGCTGTAAGCTGTAATCAACCCCTCCACCCAGACATACCTAATGGAAGTAATTTCCTGATGCCGTTGCTGGGTGTGTGTAAACTGCCATCCCTTGCTGTTTCCCTGGTGGGCCATTTTTGCAGTTATTGGAAAAAAAGTATTTTGAGTGATCTGTTAATTCACAATGTCATTTTCTTCCAGGTTTACAGACAAAGCTATCAAAGACAAAAGTACCAAATGTTGTTCTCACAAGGCAAAATGTTCTTATTTCAAGCAGGCCACATTTTAAAAACTGATTATTTAAATTAAATGTGTGAAGTCTCGAAAACTTATGCCAAAAATCTCATGCATGTATGGTGTCTGAAACCAGATCAACAGACATTTTAGGGGATGTATATGATTTCTTTCTTTCCATAGAATCATTACCTGTAGGCACATTTGGCAACCCTGTGGCGTGTGAGCGTAATTAATACTTTATATTCATGTATAATGTATATGTATGCAATCCAGCTGGGAAGAGCCTGAGATTCTGTTGCAGTGCTGTGCATCACTGCAGACACAGAAGATGATTTTGGGCTGTGCTCAGTAATTTTTCGTTATTAGGCAGGGCACAGGCCACCTTGTCTAAACTCTCCAAACAGACTCTAAGGGTCTGATCCTGGCGTAAGCCATGGCACGTGCACCCAGCCTGCAGCGCGAGCCACCCCTCTGGCCCCGGCACACCCCCGAGCGCAGCACTGCGCCCGGGTGAACGTGGCTCAGCTCCGTAGAGAGGGAGGCTTTAATTCCACATCAGCATTCGGAAAAAATATCCAGAAAATATTCCTGGAGCACCTGCAAATTCAGCATGCCCGATCCCACGGAGATGAGCACGGCTCTCTGAACTCAGCGAGAACAGTGCGGGCAAATGGGAAAGAAGAGTATTAGAGATAGCTGGACATTTGTCATTTAAGCACTTAATGATTTTGCATCATGTTTATTATGCATAAGTAAAACCTTTCATGGAAAAGGGATAATTAAATTAATTGCTTACATGGGAGGGAGACTTTTGGAAAAATAATTTTAAAAATTTACATTCCTTCTATATTTTGAAAATTAAAAGGATATTCAGGTTTTAATATTTTTCTTTTAAAATTATGAGTCCAAATTTTCAAAAGGTGATGTCCGAGCAAAATGCTGCAAAATCATTGAAATGTTTGAGTGAACTAATCCAAATTGCGATATGAGTATGAGGTTTTAATTCTTTTTAAGATATTCTTAAATGATACTAAGAATATGGGTTATTTCCCAATCACTTATTCCTACTGAAAAAAGAGATTTTATTCTGTGGGGCCTCCGAAAGAAGAGTAATATTCATGAGTTGGTTAAGAGATTCAGTTCGTATGTTCACTGTCAAATATTTGTTGCTGTTCTATTTCCAAGAGAGCGTTGTTGTATTTTCCATGTCGAGGGGTGTTGGCTCTGTGCAACTGTTCTCTGGCTGTGTTTGGGGTCATAAGATGCTCTGTTGTTGTCAAGCCGCTGCCTGCCTGTGTGATTGTGTTCTGTTCTCCTTGTAGATGGAGGAGATTAAATTTAAAGACAGAGCAGTCTACGTGCTGGAGAGAGAGTTAGGGGTTCAAGCCGGGCATGCTCAGAGACTGCAGCTCCAAAAGGAGGCTTTAGATGAACAACTTTCCCAGATCAAAGAGTCTGATCGGCATCTGAGCAGCCCCAAGCGGGAACTTCCTTATGCAAGTGGTGCAGGAGACGCTTCAGATCATTCGGGAAGCCCCGTAAGCACTTTCACGTGGTTTCACCTACACAAACGAGCAGACAGAGTGACAAAATGGCACAAAGTGACAGAATCTTGATGAGTGCACCCTCGAGCAACAGCTTTCCTATAGCCGTGCAGGGGAAACCCCAAGGCACCGATTTCTTGCTCTTGTTCGTTAGCCAAACCTTTAAGATTTCAAATCAAAGCTTGTTATGGGAGAGCTTTTGCTTTTTTGTTGTTTTGTTTCCTGGTTTGTTTGGTTTGGTTTTGTCAGCAGGGCGAAATTTTTCTGTTCTTTTTCTCTTCCTTTTCCTCACTGTACCATACTTCTGCCACCTGACCTTAATTTGACAGTTTGACACAATTTTGCCAACAAATGATGCAAATGCATTTCTAACCAAGTCATGTATGTGTGCTAGCTTTTGGAACTGCAACAATGGATTTTGTGAGCAGATGTACAAGGCCAGTTTACAAAGGGAAATGGGGGAAGATAATCGGTGCGTGAAAGTGTGGGAAGTCCCGCAGTCCTCCTGGAACACCGCTGCTAGCTTGGGTTTTCGTGCTGCTAAGTGCTCTCGCTTTCAGTGGACCAGAAAGTGAATTAAACACCTGTTAACTTATTCTCTCCTATTTCTTTTCTACAATGCAATATCCAGAACATTAAATTTTAGTCACCCTTTCACAATGGCTTTTTTAATATAACTATGGCACCTTTCTGCTTTTGCCTTAATTTGCTAATATTAAAAAACCCTCAATTAACTGACCTCATATATCTGACGTATGCAAATTTTCTTCATTGCTGATTCTCATCAAGATTTCTTTTGCAACAGCCTTAATTTTCTCAGTAGAAGTGTAAATACTTGTACATGAGCAAACCAATCTATTTTATTCTTTGTCCCAAGCCTCTCCTGCACCTGTTGAATGAGGAACCCTCCCAAAAGTGCCACCAGCACTATGGACACTAATTTGCTTGTTTCAATTTGTACTCAACTTCCGCCAAACATCAGAACAAGTCCTAGAGAAGGGGAAAAAGTCTGTCACATTTGTAAATAGATGTAATTTCTCTCTGATTCTGAATGAGAATATGTCTACCTATATTTCTATTCGTTTATAATTTGATTTAAGCATTTTCACTCAGATAAAGTGCTACCCCTTTGGCTTTACGAGTGACCCTTTAGAACCCAGTAAGGGCCACAGCTTTATGGAAGAGGAGCTTATGCAATGGTATAATTGCATGGATTTTCCCCATTTGTACTTCAGTATTTTTAATATCATTTTCTTATAACAAAGTCCTCAGAGTGGGTGACATGTCTGAAGCACTCAGTTCAACAGTGGCATACATTGGAAACATTGCCTTAATTTCTGATGTTTTCTTTTCTATTTCCAAGTTTACCATTTGTGACTTCGTATTTGCATATACATACTTCTGCATTTGCATACTTTGTTACATTTTCACTCCTAACTTTCTGTTCATCTCATCCTGCAGTTTTCAGTAGTCAGTTAGGTTACATAGGTTACACTCTGCTGTATAATGTTTTGAAATGTTTGGATTTGGGATAAAAAAAAGTTTGAGCTTTGAAAAATATTGATATTGCGTGTACACTTATGAACAGTTATTTGCAGTTGATCTTTGTTTTAGGAACAGCAGTTGGATGAAAAGGATGCCCGGCGTTTCCAACTTAAAATCGCTGAGCTGAGTGCCATCATCAGGAAGCTGGAGGACCGGAACGCGCTGCTGTCCGAGGAGAGAAATGAGCTGGTGAGTGCAGCAGCGAAGCACGGCAATGACCGCTTGTGAATGTGCTGCTGTGGCCATGCCTTACCCCCAAAATATCGAGATATTTTCCCCTGTGCCATTTTGAAATCATTGCAGAAGTAGCTGGCTCTTCCTTATGCTCTCTATTTGGTGGTATGCCACATTACACTCATCTTTGCTTATATAACAATGAATTTTTTAAATGGCATTAGCTGGAATTATTTTTATTTATTTGTTTAAATAAATACATTCCCCACATGGTATGCTTGTTGCACAGACTGAATACCTCATGAAGGAGGAACGATCTGCTTCCCAATGGAAAATACCAAGAATTTTTGATCAATTCTGCTTTGCATTAGGAGGAAATACCGGTAGTGTGATAGTTAAAGAAAATGATTAATATATTTGATGAAAAATAACAGCTCCGGAGGTGTTAATTCTCTCTTTATCTTTCAGTTAAAACGTCTTAGAGAAGCTGAAAGTCAGTATAAGCCCATTTTGGACAAAAATAAACGCCTTAGTAGGAAAAATGAAGAATTGTCACATGCCTTACGTCGAATGGAAAATAAATTAAAATTTGTAACACAGGAAAATATAGCTATGGTAAGTCTCTGTATGTTCCAGGAAGAACATATAGTTTAGTACTCACAGAGCTGATGAAGTCAGGCATCATCCCAAACTTGCAAGTTCGATAGGAAACCCTTTCCAGTGCTTGCTGAGATGTTCTGCAGTGCGCTACTGAGTGGTTTGTGACTTGAACAAGTTTTGTTTTACATAAAATGTTTTATTTTAGCTTTAAAAACAAATAGCTCTGAAGAAAAGAAATTGCATGAGCTTTGCACATTTTGATCAGACTGCTCAGTCACTGGCTGCTCAGCTTCCACATGAGCACAAATCACTCTGCTTCACCTTTGACTTTTGTACCAGAATCACCTCGTAATCCCTAGGAAATCTGCACTCGTGACTCTCTTCCCTTTTTTTCAGTTGAATATTGTTAGTGGGTGACAGCCAGTAGCAAGTAGCTTGGCATTGCATGAATGTAAGAGGGCTGGGGTCATCCCTGTGGCTGCTGCAGCTCCGGGACTGCTGCAGATCAAAACTAATGAGAGGAACCCAGAGAGAAGCAACATTGGTCCCAGCTCTCTGAATTCCTTCTCCACGCAGAGTAAGCCACACGGCTCTTGGCGTAACTAAAGAGCAGGTTCAGCTAAGCTGCTCCTAGCCCCTCTCTTTGGTGCGATGGCCCCCCATGCCCGCTGTCCTCCCTGGTGACTGCGAGCTTCACATGGCAGTCTGAGGAGCAGGAACACCCGGTGTGTTTGCAGTCTAGCTGCATCGCCCAGCAAAAGGGGAGCAGGATAGCTGCCAGAACAGCCATTAGATTAGATGCATCACCAGCTGTAAGCAGAAGGGTTGTGTACTGTCCTTTGGCAAAGCCTTCTGATAATTTCCTCTTCTGCCGTATGGGTTTCTTTTAGAGGCAAAGAGCTGGAACAATAAGGAGACCAAGCTCTTTAAATGATCTTGACCACAGCCAGGAAGAAAGAGAAGTTGATTTCCTGAGACTACAAGTTATTGAACAGCAAAATATCATTGATGAACTCTCCAAGGTAAGAAATAATACTGCCACTCTCATGCGAGGTCGACTAAGGCCATAGCAGACGAACAGGAAGCCTAAGCAAGGGTTGCTTGGGGTTCTGTGAGCTAACAGGCATAGCTTGCATCAGTGGAATGTGGTAGGCATTTCTATGATTACTAGTAATTGAGCTGAATATAAATTATCTGTGGCATAGTATTTGAAAAAATCTTTTCAGTCTACACTGCACTTGCATGACAGAACCATTGCAGCATGTCCAGTAGATATGCTGATGGCCGGATCCTGCACCTGCGAGAGAAAATGTCAGAGCTCCTTTAGCTGGAGACAGCGTCAGGGCTAAAGATTGCTGTGTGAAAGGGGGGTGTTCTGCAATGTTGTGTTTGGGTTTTTGCTTCTTTGTTAACATGTTCTCAATCTTTGGAAAGAGAAAATACTGACATCATAATACTCCTCAGGAAAATACCTTCTGGTTCATTTTTTATTGGTTTGTTTGTTTGTTTGTTTTTTTAAGTCTGTACACTTACTGACATTATTTCATTCTTTTTCATTAGACACTGGAAACTGCTGGCTATGTGAGGAGTGTCATGGTAAGAATGATGTTAACTTCATCCTCATCTTTGTATGCTTTAAATTGCTGTTCATGAAAAGCATGCAGGGTATAATAATATTTATTATCACTTACATCTTCATTCAGGCAGCAAGCTAACACAGTGTTTTTCTCAGCGTAGCTGTTGTCAAAGGCCGTATCAGCAGAAGTTGTTCACCAGAGAAAAATATAGTGATAGTGGAGAGGAAAACTCTGGTGAGAGAGGAAAGCTTTTTTTTCGCCATTAGGATGACCACAGAGGCAAAGGCCAGCGTGGTCACCCTGTCCTGACGGCTGACAGCGAGTGTCCTCCATCTCTGGCACAGCTCTGCCATGTTGGAGTTGCATTGTTTTTAGAGTCTGATTACCACTAGCTTTGTCTCGCATGTTCTCAGTCACTGTCCTTGCCTGACTCATTGCTTTGTTATTATCGGTAAAAATTTTGTGAAGTTAAGATCCTTAGAGAAGTCAGCTGAGACTGAAAGTGCTGAGTTCAGTCTCTCAGTTTTGTGTAGTTGGGCTGTTACATGTGTGCACCTTCCAGAGGGCACTAACAGCCACGGCACCAAGAGCCAAGGGCAGGAGTTGGCCTTGGCTTCTCACTCCTGGACAGAGAGCCCGTCTGCCGGGGGACGGGCTGGAATGCGCATGCTTGCTCATGGAGCAGTGCTGAAATGAGGCCTAAGCTGTCCGTGTGTTGTGTTGGTTATAATCAGCTTTCTTTTGCTATTTTGATTTTCATGAATATAAAGAGCAATTGCTACTTGTATACGGCAAACTTGGAAGATGTTGGAGTAAAGCTAATATTTGACTGATGAAAACATGGTTATTTCATTTTGAGGCAATGGCCAGCACTGACATGACTATTTCTTGATTGCTTAATGACTACCAGTACTGACATAATTAACTTAAGTAACAGCTCTCTGAAAAAAAAGCTAATGTATGTATCTGATTCTTTCAGGAACGTGATAAGCTGTTAAGGTATAGGAAGCAAAGGAAAAAAATGACAAGAATTCCTAAGGTAAAAAAAAAGCTTGTATCATGACTGATGTACCATGCTGATGGGCGTGCTGGCTTTCCGGGGTGCTCCCAGCACCTTGAAGCCACGTGGGGGGACGTTCTTCTCATAGGTCTAGAAACAGGTCGTAATCTTAAATTTGGGTTCAAGGACATTCATAGGCAGTATTGGGATAATTCTGACAAGACCTGGTAGGGGTAGGGGAACCATTTGCATTGCATGTTACAAGCATTAGCATGCTCTGCGGTTACCCTGAGCAGTTTCGGTGTCCCGTGGGACTTCCGTGGTGTGTGATTGTCTTAACATGAGGCAGATTTTGTGAATTTACATATCTCAAAATGATCTTTTAATGGCACTGCCTGAAAACATATGTAGGTTGTAAATAATTCATCATGAAGTTTAGTAACATGCAAAAATTGCTGGTGACAAGGAGCAACGGTTAGAGCTCAGGGAAAAAGAAAATGTTAGTTACTGAATACTTGGCAGGATGTTAATATAAATATTAACACTGTAACGACATCATAAGGTCTAATGCCAGGGACCTGAGAGTAAGCTGTGCCCTACATATGAACAATTAAGGTGGTGATGAAGTTAATGAATCCATAAACAACGAATTGCAGTCAATGTGAGATAACTCCTTAATTCCTGTCACCCTGCAAATGGTAACCAGGCCTTTGAAGGAGAGTTACATTTTGTCTCCTTCAAAAGTTATCCACTGCAAATGAAAAAAAAAGCCAAAATCTAGATATGTTTTTTGAAAATTAACAATTAAAATGTGTTTGAAATGTCATCTTTGACTTTCAAGCATTTAACAATAACTCTTTTTTACCAGCACTACCCTGATTCTTTTAAACAGAAAGCAGATTTGAGTGGAAAAATGGATTTCTTCAAACTGTGAAAACATTGCTGTGGTGATTAACTTCAAATTTTCAAGCAGAATATTTCTTGAAAATCTAACTTTTCATGTGACAGTTGTGGTAATGGCAGGAGGGACATCATGGTGGTGACGATGGATTAACAAAGACATTTCAATGCACAACTCCCACCTCACGCTGAGATGAACACATAAAGAAGTGAAAAGGGTGATCTGCCTTAGCTAGAAAAATCATGAGGAAAATACATTAAAAAAAGGCAGGGGCTTTGAGGTTGCCTTTCATACCTAATAACAAATACGACAATTCCATGATATGAAGTTTTAGCTATTGTTAAAGCACTACCATTGGGATGAAAAAGCTTTACAGAGTACATGTAAAGAACTGGGTGGTTTTTCAAAAAACAATAGAGTGAAAATTACCAATAATTTGGAATTCAGGTTCCTCCAAAGGTGTACATGTTCCTATCCTACAAAGGCACAGGGTTTAGCCATGTGTCCAAAGTTGTTGCTGTTCCCCCTATGCCGTCAGGCTGGCGCAGCTGCTGACACCGCTGCCGCGTGGCACGGCTGCACTCACTGACACCTTGTCTCTGTCAGAAGCCGGTTGTGGAGACATTTTTCGGCTACGATGAAGAAGCTTCCTTGGAGTCTGATGGTTCCTCTATCTCGTATCAAACTGACCGGACAGATCAAACCCCTTGCACTCCTGAAGATGACTTGGAAGAGGTATTCATCAAAAATATGTGTTATTTTGTTTTGAAACCTCACTACTAATTTTTAATGAAATTCCTGGTCTGTTATATCATTCATCACCTCTGACCAGAAAATTAAAAATTTATGTTAAATTTAATACTGTACCTGTTTGTTAATATCTGTGGATCTCAAGTCTTCAGTAATTTCACAACTTTTAGCCAAGCTCGAAATATTATATCCTAAGAATATTAGATTTATAATGGGTTTGTGGGTTAGGGGTCTAAAAAGACTGAGAAGTTGGACAACCCTAGGAAGATCCGTTCACACTGATATTTACTGCAGGTTTATGCACATGTAGTTTGGTTCTATTTGTCATTTTGACCTCAACACAGAGTGCAGCCTTAAGCGATAAGGTTTGTGTTTCTGGGAGGAGAAGTAAGCAGTCACATAAAGCACCAGTCTCCAGAGGAAAGGCTGTTTCCTCACCAGTATATTGAGGTCGTGACTTTTCTGGAGGCTCTGAATGCAGAGTACACAAAGGTAGCTGGTACTACAAATAAAAGTGATTATTCCTGGTGTTTTGCAGGGCTTCCCTACAAATGCATTCCCGAGTGTGTGTCAGATCACTGTGCCATTACACGTTTCTGAGTTTAACAAGAATCTTGTAATAAACAAAAAATTGCTAATAATGACTTGCAGCCTTTTATGGTATGGCTGCAATTTTTCATCTGCCATTTCACCTGTTTCATGGGTTGTAATTAGATCTGTTAAAAGGGAACCTAAAGAATTCCTATCTCCATCATAAAAGATACATGACTGGTTACCAGGTATGTGCTGCACTGCAGGAATCTGATTGTATTTTTATATGTATGAGCCTATTTTTTTTTCATTCCTGTATTGATATTTTTCTCCCTGTTCAGACAGTACGAAGTTTATGCATGCAACCAGCAGTATAATTTCATTTCATGTCGAATGAATTATTCCGGTCAACCTGACATGAAAGCATTCAATGCCGGATATTGTAAGGAGAGTGAAGAAGATGAAGGGCTCTTTTCATGTTGATGTCATCATTTCTACAAGTATTAACTCTAGATTAGTGTTTTAATAATTGAGTGAGACTGTCAGGCTTGGCTTATTCTTCAGATTGGAAACCTTTTGTTGTTTCAAGAAAGTTGTATTTTCACCTTTGAATGTGATGACTTTGCCTGTTACAGTAATAAAGGGCAATTCGGTCACTAGTATGTTAGATGGAAAGATTTTATCTTTCCAAGGTGGGGGGAATTATCTTTTTTTTTTCTCTTGCATTTTCTTGAAGTAAGTGTATGCAAGAGATGTTTAAGGGACAAAAGAGAAACAGTCTGAGGGCACATAAACAAGATCCTTAGTACTGTGCTTCCCAAATTGCATTTTGAAAGTAATAATTTTGGCACTTTTTAGAGAAAGCAAACATAACCCACTCTTATAATATTTTTACTTTCATTGCAGAAAAGCAACTGGTGCAATGCATATTTGTTTTTAATTCCAGGGCATGGCCAAGGAAGAGACGGAACTGCGATTTCGGCAGCTGACGATGGAGTACCAGGCTCTGCAACGAGCATACGCCCTATTGCAAGAACAGGTCGGAGGAACATTGGATGCAGAACGAGAAGTTAAGGTCTAAATGGCTTATATTACATGAAAATAAAGGATTGTAATTGTATGGGGGTTTCCGACTGTACTGGCTCAGGTTGTTTCCAAGCTAAACTGGGGTCAGCCAGCCCCTCCAGCATGCTGCCGGCTGGGAGTGCAGGGCAGGGGACTCAACTGGGCTGGCTGCCAAGACAGGCTTCGGGATTTCTAACTCCCGCCAGCTTGTCTGGCATCCCCCATGAAGTGCTGGTTGGCTGGAGGAACCACCATTACTATGGTTTAGTCTTTTCACCTCTGATCAGTTTAAGAGAAATTCAGAGGGACTTTTAATGGGAAATCCTTAAAGTTAAGCTCTTTTTCTATAAAAATCTAGGACAGATAGCCTTAAATATAATGCTTGGTATTTAATTCCTTCTGGATTCTGTAAGATTACATGATTCCTCATAAAATGTTTAGAAAGCTTATAGCTGAAATTCTTTTTCTTAATTAAATTGCAAAGTGTGCTATGCTATTCTGCCTGCCTATCTGCCTCACATAGCCCATGTGGCTTCAAACATCTGGCATAAAATGTTACGTTTATTATGAGTATGTTGTATATTGCAAGGAGTTGGCCGGACTCATCATGCACAGAATGCAAGGGTCAATACAGTAAATAAAGGGACAAATTCTGTTCTGAGCTAACAGTTTGAAGTTTAATAGGAGAAATGTAACTGCAAAGTCTTAATTTGGCTCTATATCTATTGTGTGAACGTGTTATCCAGGAACGCTTATAGTAGTTCGAGGTAAGGATGATAATGCTGGGAGATACCCATATCATCCAACCTGGTGCCTCCAGTGGGGACACCTCCGGCAGCTGCGGCACAGCACCACGTACCACCGAGCTGTGACTGTCCCAACCACGGGCAATTCCCTGGCCCCAATTAGACATAAAACAAATGGCCAAATTCCTCTAGCTGAAGCCCATCATTACAATAATATTTTGGCTTTCCTAGCTATATAACTAGTCTGGTTTTCTTCAACCGAATTATTCAAAGAATTAACTTCTAATTTCACCACTGTCTCCACTGGTGAGTACCTCTCAGCCACCCAGATTTAGCAGCATCCCTTGTCTCCCAGCGACCTACCTGTTTGGCAATCATAGATACCCTCACGCTCTCTGAATGCTCAAACTGCATTAAAACTAACGTTCCCAGAAGCATGCGCTCTGCTCTGAAGTGTTAGGGATTGCACATGTAAAGAAAATTGTAATGAAACAAGTACATGCCCAGCTTGAAAAGTTACTTGATTTTACTTTTTCCATAGTGAGACAAAAAGAGAGAACGATGCAGGTAATGCAAACATTTTCATTGTAAATAACAGGATAAATAGCAGATAAATGGTTTGAGGAGAGAAAATGTTCTATAAAACAATATTTAACAAATAAACCAGCTAATAATAATTACATTTATTCTCCAGAAAACAAGTGTAGGAAGGTGGTGGATATTTAAATAAGCATGAAGCTACAAGTATAGTAAAAAATTACACACAATACGGTAAGACCATAAGATAGGATACTAAATGCATAAGGAGGAATGCAGTTCGTCAGTTTGTAACGTTACATTTGTAGGGTCTGTTCTGAGCTTTGTAACTCATCAAAAATTTAAAGGAATCAGGTGTGCCCAGAATTGTGGCATAATAATTTTCATTTCTCTTAATGAAGAAATGAATCTTTGCATTACACTGGCTTTTTTAAACACCTTGTTCTAGAATAGGGAAGGCTGCTCACCGCAGACTGTCATAACCAGCTGTAAGAAGCCATTTATATTTTGCTGTCCTACTGTCTACCTAATGGGATGCTGTTTATGTTAATCTTCATTTAAGTCTCAAAATTATTATCCTGTCTTACAGACTTCCTTTTATATTAACGACTAATGCTATGTGTCTGGCTGCAAATTTATTCCGCCAAAGAACTTTAAACATTATTTGTTAAAAGTATTTGATGTTTTAAGTATTTTCTGTATCTGTGTTAGGTTTTGTCTTTTAGAGAAAGTTTGATTTATTATTTTTGTCTTTTTCCCTCGTATCCTACAGACACGTGAGCAGCTCCAAGCAGAAATACACCGGTCTCAGGCTCAGATAGAAGACCTGGAGAAGGCCCTTGCTGAGCAGGGGCAGGTAATACATGCGGCCAAACACCGGCCCTTTCTCCAGCCTTCGTGCTGGGGGCGGGAGGGGGCTCTAGAAACGTGCGTGTTCATGTTAGCGTATAATACTGCAGATGCTAGTGAGTGTCTACGTATGTATAGAATAATCCTGGTGCAACTTTTCAATAGCTGTTTCATTTCATACAAAGCAGACATACTAGGGAAGCAATTACCATCCCTGCCAACGTGCGCTGTAGTGACCTACCCTGCACAACCCCCATCACCACTGCACCCCTGATTTAGGAGACGTTAATGTAACCTGCCAAGTACTATTTCAATAAACATGTCAATTAATTGAAAAGAAAGCACTTAATACATGTGGTCTAGTTGGTTTCAAGGAGAGTGAGGCATGCAAGGGCTTTTGAAAACGCCTCTCTCCACATTTACATGTGTTAGTATCTCAAACATCAGTCCCCAAAGCCCTGAGTCCCCATTAGTGCTTACATGCTAACTCCTGAAGTCAACACCCATTAAAGCCCCATATATCTTTGCTGATCTCAGCCTTAATGCCTCACTTGCTCCGGCGTAATGGAGAGAACAGCAGACAATGCCTGCGTGAAAGGATCTGTGATGCACAGATGCTACAGTAAGGGAAAGCAAAGGTCAGCTGGTAAAGGGGTGCCTGAATTCAGTACATGTACAGCTGTGAAGTCAAAACGAGTGCGATGTATCTATAGGACATTGAGAATTTCTCTGCACAGCTGGAGAGGAATTGAATTCCCATGCTCATTGTCACTGCCTGAAGTCCCAAAGCACAGGGTCTGTTTGGCATCCAGCTGACAGCCGTGCCCATCAGTCCTCCTCTATCCCTTTACTGTCCCGACCTTAAAATTGCTCTCTGTTTTTTTATTATGCATCTCCTGAAAATTAAATCAGTGAATAACAGGTCAGTTGCCTTATCAATTTGAAGACGTATATAACTACGAGAAAGTATTATGGTAAAGAGAGGAAACAATTGTGTTTGGCAAGAAGTTGGTCTACTTTAAAATCTCACAGACCAGCAGTATTTTTAATACCTAGGAGAAAATTGGGAAGGTAAAATAAAGGAAGAATATTTGTTTTCTAATGAAATGTTTATTTAGTGAATGTAAAAGTAAGCTTTCCTTGCCAGCAGTTTTCCTTGTAGCTCCACAAGATTTTACTTTCTTAAAAGGAGAAAAGCAGGCGTTAAATTAGAAAGTGGTTAAACATTTCAAGGGAAGGAGGAAGTGCACAGCATAGGCTATGTATTTTCAGCAAAAACAAGGTAGTTCTCATCATGTGAAAAACTTTGCTATGGATGCTTTCTTTAAATTCAGAGTAAATTTGTGTATTAGGACTATTTGAAGTGTCCAATTCAGCTGTTTGTGTAGTTCGCCATGCAGCCTATTCATGCAATAGCTTGTCAAATCACCTCAGTCATTCTTTCAAAAAGGATTAATTTGAAATACAATTGAATAATCTACAAAACTGCACTCTAGGAAATTTAGTCTAAATGATTAACATGAAGCACATCACATTCAACCAAACATCTACAGAGCTCTGCCTTTTTCATCCCATCAGGCATTATTAAGATGTCTTATTTTTGCTTTGATGTGGTAAGGCTTACACTTGGTAATTTTCATTTCTGAATTCACTGCAAGGTGTCTGCTTTTGCATGACTGACTCATTCAAGGCTGGCTCGGTAGTCTGTCATCTTGGTCTGACCTTGAGATTTCACTCTGCAAAGCCAGCCCCACTCGAGGTCTTGGCAGGTTTGGGTGCCACTGCAACTTTCGGTGGGTGACATTCAGCCCCTGGTACAGACTGCATTATACTCCTGGCTGTTGCATGCCATTTGGATCTCTTTGGACTGCAGGGCTGAGGTCTAAATATTTGCCATTCACATACATCCTTGCCTACCTAGAGTTAGAAAATTCTCCCTCGTAATGTTCCTCAAACAGAAAAGGCATTATGGCACTAGGAGTTTCTGCTTTCCTGCCTCCAGAGCCGAGTGGCTCTGAACACTCACAGCGCAGTCGTGTGGTCCCTCGGATGCAGGAGGATCCTGCACCCAAGTCCACACCACCGAGATCGGGGAGCATCCTGGCAGCAGGGTGGCAACTCAAGCCAAGCATCTCTACTCTACCACGCAACACCCTCCTCCTCATGGCTCGGGTGAACTCGTCAGTCCTGGCACCGAGGTTACACAGTCCAGAGATGTGCATAAAGTAGAGTAACACAGGAAAATGTTAAAAGGAAAGTGCACCTTAAATTGGAAGAGTACAGCGTTTAAAACCACCTCGCACGCTGGCATCCAAAGGTGATAAAGAAACAGGCACACCTCTAGCCTTGGGATAGCCTTGAGAATGAGATATTGCAGACTGCAAATATCCAACCCCCAGTTGGAAATACAAGAAATGTTCCCAGGCTGCTTCTAGCTTGTGTCTTACTTTTCCAGGAAAAAAAAAAAACAACCCTCCTCCCAAAAAAACAAAACCAGAAACATGAAATGTTTTTTGAGAACTTTAAAATATTACCTTTCCAGCTTAACCTCTTATTATTGTTAACCTCACTGATAAATAATGTTCTGGGTTTTGTGCCTTTTATATATCCATCAGACTAAGAATTTAGTTTCAAAATAAGGTTTATTTTTCCTAGTGTTCAGAAATATGTAATTTATATTCAGTATAACTGAAATTTAATAGTAACTGCATAGCTAGAAATACCCTTCTAATGCAAACCAATCTTTTATCTGAAAGTGGTTTTTTAATCATTTGAGTGTTTCTATTCCATTTGTATACTACAGACTGTTAAAATAAGACAGGAAGGGTGAGCTTTCATATCATAGGAAATAATGGAATTACAATTTCATATGCAATATTATTCTGTCCTTCTTCTCTAGATGTGTGATTTAATGAAATACTTGCTACTGTGTTTGTGCTAAACATTGCCATCTTCACCTACAATATTGGTCATTTCTTTTTCAAGGACATGAAGTGGATTGAGGAGAAGCAAGCGTTGTATAGAAGAAATCAAGAACTGGTAGAAAAGGTGTTCAATGTTTCCATTTGTATTATTCAAGTAATATTTGTATCTTAAGGAATGCAGAAGGTGCAATATTTTAATCTGTATCACACAGCTCTACTGGAAATAATTCACGTATAATAACAAGATCCTTATAAACCTGCCAGAAAAGGTGGTTTTTTGGCATTCTCTATTGCCCCATAAAATGTCCTGGTGTGAGGTCATGTGAGGATGTGGTTGTGGGGAAAAGCCCCATGTTCCCCCAGCGCTGTGCGGTGCCCACTTGTGCTGACCCCAGGGGTGGGCTCAGACCTTCCGTGCTCGCGCTGACCCCGGCGTTTCCCCGGCATGGTCAAAGTGCGGCGGATCTTGAGTGACACTCTGCAAACGGTGCTAACACATGTTGCTTTATTTTGCAGATAAAACAAATGGAAGCTGAGGAAGCTCGCTTAAAACATGATGTCCAGGACGTTAAGGATCAAAACGAGCTCCTGGAGTTCAGGATCTTAGAACTTGAAGTGAGCACGTGTTGCAGCCACGGTCCTGCCCGCCTGCCCTGGGCTGCGCGAGCCATGGCCAGGGGCACCGCGGCTTTGGGAACTCTCCCACGTTTACTGAACAAGACCAAAGGGTTTGGTACAAAGTGCTAATGAAAGAGGAAAAAAAACCCAAACAAACACTCAGGGACCAATACTGGTATTCTTGATAGGTTGTTCTGGCAGTCTTACTACTTAAGTAATTTTAAGATCCAGAAGATTGGCTCATGATGTAGATACACATTTTGCTATACTCCATCTGTTCTGAAAATGCAAAGAGATAAAACCAGAACAGATCATACATGGGAAAGAAAAAGGAACTTTTTTTTCATTGCCAAAAATCATTGCTGTGTTTCACCTCTTGCTAAACCTGCAGAGGAGTCACATGGCCTAGACCGCTCTGTTTACTCCACTGAGCCTTCTGTTTTCTGTATCATTACCTGTATAAACAGAATCTACAAGCTCTTGGAAACTGTTTTCCAAATTCTCCAGAAAGATATTAACAAAGCAATCACTTACAAAAAAAAAATTAATTGCTATTTATGTTATACTATGTGTAAGTGTATAGTTTTGTTCAAATATATTATGTAGTCAAAATAATAGGTAAGTGGTCATAATCAGTGCCCAATGAAGAAACATGGTGGGAAAATGTTAGCACTGTTAATATGTACGTCTACCCTGCTTTGCAGTGAGGTGAAGGTCTTCCCTGAGTACCCTCACAAAAGCACATGGTCTGGCCAGAGAAATGGCTCTTGCACATGGCTGTTAGTGTCAATAGCTACAGGATGCAGGAGGAAGGGTTTCTGTGCTCTGTGCACCCAGAATGAAGCCACTCTGCGATAGCATTGCTTTGCAATGTGTTCAGTTAGAGTGAACCTTTTTCAAACCATATTTATCAAGTTCTTGGTGAAGCTGCCATTTGTGACATACTGTAGTGGGTAACCAAGCAATTATTGTCATTTCTCAGGAGAGAGAAAGACGATCGCCTGCCATCAACTTCCATCACGGTCCTTTTACAGAGGGGAAAAGCCCTCTCCAAGTCTACTGCGAGGCAGAAGGTGTAACAGTAAGGGATTCTCGTTTCGTACTTTCCTTTCCCTAAATAAAATCAGACGCTCTGTTGTGACTCCTGGTTTTCCATTTCTCTCTTGTTAGGACATAGTAGTAGCAGAGCTGATGAAAAAATTGGACATTTTAGGGGATAACGCCGTAAGTGTATGTTCCTTTAATAAATTGTGCATGCTTTGGTAAATATTTGTCCTCGTGTTAAGTTAGCAAAGCCTTCTTGGTTTGCTACTGCACAACCTGTCCTCCCTGTGGTCAAAGTACTGGCCTACGAGCTAAGCGTTTCCTGGCTTTTTAAGATTTTGTTAATAGCCTTCTTACCAGTGCCATGTGCAATCTTGGTGTCACAATATCGCTTTTAAATTTTCAATGATTTGGAAAATATTTTGAAACTTTGGTGTTTTTTTTTTTCCTGGTCACTGTCCACATGGTTTATTTATTTGCTTACTCTGCATTTGCTTTGCTTTTGCATTTTAGCAGCTGTGTTTTAATTTTGTCTAATAACCCATAAACCTTTGATAGAAACTAAGATATTAAACAAAAAGTTACAACAGCAGCATGAAAAGAAGAAACAGATAATAAGAAATTTGAAAGCATTTCTTCTTTAGCAAATGGAAGTGATTAATTATACCTATAGTTATGTATATAGAAGATATATATGCCCTTGTATATTTTTTTCCTGTACTCTCATCTATCAGCAGAGCCACAGCCCCCCGTGGCTGTAAGGGGCAGAGGAGAGCAGAGGGTCTCACAGAGCCCTCGGCCGCTGCGGGGCTCCTCCCTGGGAGAACTCCGCTGCAGACATCAGGTCTGCAGAAAGGTCCCCACCGCTCTCACAGCTCCTCACCTGAGCTGCCCCAGCTCTCCCCCCTGCCTCTGTACAGTTTGGATACCAGCAAAAACGCCATCCCCAGTGCCATGGGGGCAGCCTGGAAGTATCCCTTGTCCACCTCTCCAGTTAGACCAGCTGGGTCATCATACCTCCACCGTCCCCAGTCTCTGATACCTACACGCTCTGCCCCACAAAATCAAGCCAGAAGTTAGTGGAGGAGCTGAAACACATTGAAGCAATTCATAATCTTCACGACTGCTGCAGTTAATGATATTCACACTGGCAGAAATATCAAGAATCCTGAAATCTTTTGTGTGCAAAGAATGAAAAAAAGATATGTGTAAGCTTAATCACCAATGAGTTAAGACTGACCCTACTAATGTGTGGAAAGATAATACCCATTAATCTCTTAATGCCTGTGCTAATGTTGTCTTGAATGGCATTATCAATGTCAGGTTAGTCCCGTGCAGAGTGTTTTGGGACAGAATCCCAAGCAAGCAACTTGGAGACAAACAGGAACAGAAAAAGTTATAGTTTTTCTCACATTTTCTATTCCCTTTCTTTTCCTCTTGGCTTCTTTACTTATATTAACGGTCTCTAGTCTATAATGTTATTTCCTCCTGATTTTTTTTTTCCTATTACATACAAGAAGTTAATTCCAGATGCAACTCAAGGGGGACTTCGAAGTTCTCACCTCATATAGCTTTAAGATAACTGTAGACTGTTGTTATCGCTTGGTTTTTTCTTGTTTTCACATGTTTAACATAACAGACTCAGCCACTGACGGCAGACTCTGCCCCATGGGTGCATGTTGTCATGTCTGGCTGTTAGGGAGTCTGGGAAAGTGAACCTGTGTCCCGCCTGTGTGCAAGTGATTCCATCCTTTTCTCACTTTACTCACATTTTCTCACTTGCATTTCTATAAAGCCCCCCTGGCAGCTTCTAGTTGCTTCCCACTGAACTGTCATGAGTTAAATATTGCTTTGAGTAAGGCAAACCCTTGAGAGAGTACCTCTAGGAGTAGAGCAGAAACAAAGGTCAGAGGGGTGCAATACATCCCCTGCAGCCCAGGCGGTCACTGGGGACAGGCACAGAGAAAGCGGGGCTGAGGAACACAGATGCCCTCCTCTTCCCCACACACAGGGGAACTATGTCAGGGGATAACTCATAGAACAGGAAAGAACACTGTTAATATTCTGTGTGGATGGGTTCATTTTTAATGTAACATAACTTGTTTTGAAAAAAAATTACTTACATTTATGGAAGAGACAATTTTCAGGGGTCCTCAGGAAAGGTCTCTCCCATCCCTGCTGGATAGCACTTTCACTGTCCTCAACCTTGTGCATTAAATTGAAGTTCACCATAGTCACCCTTCTTACCAACTTCCTAATTACCCTGTGGGAATGATAACACATGGAGACTGGCCCATCTTCCTGTACCTGACAGCTGAGGGTCAGACTCGGCTCTCTGGATCTGAGCAAATGTGGGTCCCAAACTAGAAGTATCCGCTTTTGCTACTGTAGATGTGGCCAGAGTAAGACCGAGGTTTGGGATGAAATGCAAAACATAGTTTCAGTATTTTCATTAAAAACCAAAACAAAACAAAACAAAAAATTAATTGAAAAACTAACATCTTAACAAGTGTTTTCCAAAATCATCACTTTTGGCTGTGCAGAGTAGGATCATGTATTAACCTACTGTGCATATAACGGAACACAGAGGACTTAAGACTGCATCTCTTTTCTTAATGGCACATTGTGCTGAGCTTGATTTTGTCTTGTGTAACTGTGTGTTTATTCCCAGTTGGGGAAAATAGATCCAGTGTCAACATCTTTTTTTTGGTAAATGTCAGAATTTTTAGAAGAATTAACTATATGTATAATAACAATTCAGCATGAATTTACAGTTGTTTTTACAACAATGTTGCATTACAATGCTAATTTTCTTTGCCTTATTGTTTATTGTTCCTCGAACATATTTAACTTCATATTTATTTAACACAGCAGTAGCCCAAGTAGTAGGTTAATAACAAGACACTGGGATTTGTTGTAATTATATTCTGCTTTTGGTGCAGAATCTGACCAATGAAGAGCAAGTAGTTGTCATACAAGCGAGGACAGTTCTCACGTTGGCTGAAAAGGTAATAACAACTGCATCACTCATCAGTAAACGCGTGTCATGAAAGAATCTGACCCTCTCAGAATAGCTCACTTGAAGACACTGGTGATGTAAATGATAGTTTCATCACAAAATGCCCTGATTCTTTATGTGAAATTACACTTACACTAGTTTTTGTCAAAATAAAGGCAACATTCAGGCAATACAGACAGACATTGCTTATTTTGAAATGTTACTTAATTAGCAAAATGATGTTAGAAGGTAAACAGCTAGGCTTTGAAATCATGCTTTTTTCCATCACCAGTATATATAAAAGAAAAGATGTAATAATAAAGTTAATTTTTCCTCTTTTATTTAGTGAATGTAAATAAGTACTTGCAGCGTGTGCTGACACACCCTAATGTCACAGTGAAAGCTGAATACGCAGGCGTGCTGCCTCTGCTCTTTAGGCTTAAGCACCTGATCTCTGTTTTTATGCACAGTGGCTACAGCAGATAGAAGTGACGGAGTCTGCGCTGCAGCAGAAGATGCTGGATCTTGAGAACGAAAAGGTACAGAGAGACAAGGGGAACGAACTGGTAGGAGAGGCAGCAGGAAGAGCAGTCGCGTTAGGGCCGCGGCCGTTGCACTGATTGCCTCTTCCTTGTGTCTCCAGGAGCTGTTCAGCAAGCAAAAGGGCTATCTGGATGATGAGCTCGACTTCAGGAAACAGTCCTTGGACCAAGCCCACAAGGTGAGGAAAACCAGTCTTGACTGAATTATGCCATCTTGATTAACTTACGTTGTGTAATATGTGTAGTCTGTTGTTTATAGAAAAACTCCCTGCTCATGGAGTGACCTGAGGACTAAATAGGCTGAATTTTAAACAAACCATCTATACCCTGAGCTAACAGTGAGTTCCTTATGAACCAAGCTCCTTGCGTTTGCATGGTCCTGGTAGGATTGGGACCCAAATACTGATTTAAGAAACACAAGTTGTAATTTAGAAGTAGTTTTGGTAAATGACTGATAAGAAAATGATGTTTTCAGTAATTTCTCTTTTCCTTCCAAAATAGAGATTTTGACCTAGACAGCCTCTGTAACCAAAACAGCTAGAGATATTATGTGATTCTGTAAATTTGAAATGAAACTGCTTTTAGGTCAGGTTCATCATGACCTGATCCTAACCCATTTCATCCATCTCTTTAGTCATCACGGTCTTGTTCCCTTTAGTCAGAGAAAAGTTCAATATATGCTCATGAAAGACATAAATGCATGAATTTTCATATCTATTTATCTCATTCTTTCAGTTCCATTTAAATCTTGAGCACAGCTACACTTTCTGAGGAGCAATGAGTATTTATGCCTCTTTTTCTGGATACCTGTTATCTATTCATATCTCAAACCATTTGGGGGAGCTTTTACTCAGTACACTTTCCGTTCCTGTAAGGATGATTTTTAAGACTGATTTTGCCAAATGCTGAGCTATATCTGGAGCCAATGTCTATGCACAGTGGAAACCCTGGAAAGTACACAAGCCCCTCTTACCTGCAGTCTTAGCCCTAACACCAGATTATCTCCTGCAGCCTTGAGCTGTTCTGAGAAGCAGTTTGGTGCAGCCAAAGGCTGAGCCTGTAGGATTCATCTTCAAAGATAAGCCCTGAGAGAGAGGTGATCCTCTGGGTCTTGGGTGAGTTCTGAAACAGATCCATAAATCAGAGTATGCAGAAACTTGCAACAGCAGCAGAGTGGGAAAAATCATATGGCATCACTTGAAACTCCTGGTAACATCATGGAGTCTGCAGAAGAGCTCGGACGCAGAGCCGTGGCTGTCGATTAGGGTGTTACTCAGCACCCTTGCGGCTCATAGCCAGCTGCTCGCTCTCCATCCATGAGATGGATCTCCAGTTCCAGGATCTCAAATTTGCCAAAGAGTCCAACAACAACTACCTGCTCCTTGGCAATGCTGCTTGTGGAGAAGGAATGAGTGTAATGAATGTGTTGCAGCCCATGCAGAAGTAGCTGAGGGTTATTTGCACTTTCCTGTATTCTTTGAATGCATCACATGAGTGTCCCCAGGCAAAGCGATGGGCTTTACTCCCAGGCACAAGTGCAGCCTGAAAGCAGCAAGAAAGCTTTGTTCTGCCCTGAAATTCAAGTGGCAAAAGCTCTTTTGATTTCTATAATTTGTTTCACTTCCATGTTTCCTTTGTGCCCCTTGAGATGAGGAGTCACTAATCTTCCCCTGCTAACTGCATCCAACAAGATTACCAGCTGTAACCGCTAAGCTTTTTGCACGGTTTTCACTCCCTTTGGTTGCTCCGAGAAGCACTTGGCTCACACAGAGTCTCCTGACACTGCTGCCCCTCTGGAGACCATGAATTTCCGCAGGCTCTTCTTTCTTCACAAGTCAATATAATCAGAGAGGGATAACAGTTGTATAATCGAGGTTTGGGGCCCAACAGAAATCCATGTTTCAAATAACAGCATTTTGTTGAGACAGTTACGGTTAGCAAGGATGTTGGCGTTATTTTTAAAAGTGAAAGCAGAATCTTCTTCTGAGATCTGATCTGATCTTCCCCACAGAGATACCATGGCTGCTGTCTTTCAGTTATCATCAGTATCTATAACTCCTGCCATGATGTTATTATTCTTGTAAATGCTTGTATTCTTCTGTCCTGAGTCTGTTAAAAGATAGTAAGAAAACCCACCAGCATCCTCAGGTGGAAAAAATTGTCGATTTTGAATTGAGCTGAATTATCACAAGAGACATCTGTGGCATTTTCAAACACTCTGTCTAGAGGTTCAAGACGCACTATTGCAGCAGTCCTGTTCTCCTGAAGCTATGGAGAGCTCTGCAAGAGGCCATCAGCTTTGGAGAGGGTGTGCAAAGGGGCCATCATTTGCTGCTTTGTCTCTTGCTCTATATCAAACTTGCTGAAAAAGATTTTGTCTTGTTTTTGGCTTGCATGAAGGAATAGCATTCATCTTGGACTTTGAAGCAGAAGTCACCTGCCCTAGGAGAGTACCAGGCTCGGTGACTCTGGGGAAATGTTGTCAATCTTCCATATCTCAATAAATCTGGAGGGTACATCGGTCTTTGTGCAAGAGAAATTTTCTGATGCAGTGAAGTAAAGGCTCTGCAGCCTGAGACTGCAGGAACAGAGCCCAGCTACCACATATATTTTTCCTGAGCATAAAGCCTCTTGGAGCTGACAGCTCTGCCAGAGGAAGTGCTGGAAACGCCTTCACACGGGGCATTTTAAGCTAGTTGGTACAAAATGCTGCAAGCACACAACGGAGAGTCATTCCTTTCTGGCAGGAGTATGACCTGGTGCTGCCATATCCTCTGCTGCTGTGAACAGAATAGCTGGGAAAGGTGAACTGAGAGACTGAACATTACATTTAAAAAATATCTGTAACTCACAAAATAAGTCTTTTAAAATCCCTTTCCTTTTCTTTTTTTCCTTTTTCCCTTTTCTCTCCACAGCCATCTCCCTATCTCCAGAAAGGAGAAGTTGACACCCATGTATTTTTTGAGAGGCAGACTAGGCTAGGCCCAGGGGCTGTCCCAGTTCCAGTGCTGCTCAGAGCCCCACAAGATAAAAGCAGCCTGAAGTATTTTCCCCCTGGACTGAGTTTTCTGCACTGTCCTGTGCGGTAGGCTCAGCACACAACCCCTCTACTGCTCCCACTGCCTTACCGGGGTTTTCAGTTCCTCACAAAATCCTCATCGGACCAGAGACAAGGTCAAGCTGACAGCCTTATATTGTTTTTGATTAGCAAATTCTGGAATTAGAAGCCATGCTCTATGATGCCCTGCAGCAAGAAGCTGGAGCCAAAATTTCCGAACTTCTTTCAGAAGAGGAGAAAGAGAAGCTGAAGAGCGCCGTAGAGCAATGGAAGCGGCAGGTGATGAGCGAGCTCCGGGAGAGGGACGCCCAAATCCTGCGAGAAAGGATGGAGCTCATTCAACATGCACAGCAGGTAGGCGCCGGTGCACGGGCACGGTGAGATTCAGGGTGGGACGGTCCCTCAGACGGAAACGTAATGAACTTGTGAGCACCAGCCTCTCCTCATAGAGCGGTACCAGAAATGGCTGGTCCTGGGGCCAGATTTTTATTTGCCTTGGATAATCCCTGCAAACAGGGCATTTTGATTTTTATAAATTTGTCACGCATAGTGACGTTCACGGAGGACTCATCTACAGCTTAAACCCAATTTATTTTTTTTAGAAGCACAGCACATACAATTTATATCTCCAAAAATAATGCATCTTCTGGGTACATCTGTATTTGGTTGGTTAATAAATATTTTTTTATTTGAAATCTGACAGAGAATTAAAGAGCTAGAAGAAAGAATTGAAGGCCAAAAAAGACAAATAAAAGAGTTAGAGGAAAAGGTAAGGTAATGCAGATGAAACAGTTATTGTATGTGCACATGACCATATATTCATTTCACCTTGGCTAAAGAAAGAATCTTATAAAAAGTTTGTGTTTGTTAGTGCAGTGAGCTAATGTGAGAGTGCTCCAGGAAACCATTTTGCATTTGCATTAGTCCCTCTGAGAAGGAAAGGTTACCAGCTTAAATTGAGTCTTTCCTTCTGTTATCCTTCAGTAAAGCCTGAAACACAGGACTTGGCAAGGATGGAGGGGTCCATCTGCCCTGGGAATGGAGTGATGAAGAGCTGCTGGATGGCAGCGGGGTGAGGTCTCGCACATGCTCCCGGAAGGAGCCAGGGATCTTTTCTCCCTGCCGTCTCCAGCATTTGCACGTGCAGCTGCACTGACCTGCCTTCCCCAGAGGGAATGAGGAAGCTCCCTCTCCCCTCCTCTCCTCTCCTCACTGGCAGCCACAGCAGTCACCTGTCACCATGGTTAATGTCATCGAGCTTTCTCCGGTCAAGTCATAACTGTTGAATTTTACCCTAAAATTACTCTCATCTGAAACCATCTATTTCTAGTGAAATTGCCATGGGAGAACTAGTTCAGGTACAATAGGGACTGAGCTGGACTTTCACCTGAAACTAAGCCCAAACCTTAGCAGTGTGGGTTTGGGGGTTTTTTTGAGGTGTCAGAAGAATTCAGCTAATTTTTTTCCTGACCTCTTGGCTGCAACTGGGCTGGGCTCCGCTGGGGCAGGAGACGACTCTCATCAGTCCGAGGGTTGCTGGGCTCTGGCTGAACTGAGCTGATCCCCGAGCCCTCAGAGCTTACTTCACACTTTGTATTTCTTTTCAACCAAGAGTTTTGTTGCACTCTGTCTGTAACCACGGCTTATTTCTCAGCTAAACACACTATAAACTCTTATTCTCTTTCTTCTCTTCCATTTTTTCCTCTCCTCCCTCCCCTTTTCAGTTTTTATTTTTGTTTTTATTTTTCTCTTTAGCTTTCATTCTTTGGTCATAGTCCTTCAGGCCACACACAAAAGGTAAGCCCTGGGATCACCTCTGGTCTCCCCTCTTCTTCTTGTTAAGCATCAGAGCCTTCCCCTTGCTGCTCAGGCTTCAGCAGCATTGTGGGGGGTCTCCTGGGTGCCCCAGATAACCCAAAAATGGAAATCTCTAAAGCCACTGCTCCTTCTCCCCGCATGGATGCGCTGTCTGACATGTTTACAGATGGATTAAACCCCTTGCATTATCTTGTCCTGTCTTCAGGCTAAAAAACCAGAATGCCTTGTGGGGGGGACATGTCATTTACAAATGTGTGCTTCTCCCAGCATCATGCCTTAAGGCACTAGATATTGCCCAACCCCACATTTTTTCCCATGTCAATAGGAGATAAAATGCCAATCTGTTTGTGCTTCCAGAGATGGTAGAAATTATCACGTCATGGATGGCATTGAGGGGAACATTCCCTATTAGTCATCAAAGTCAACGGAATACAACACAAATCCTTTTTTATCAGTTGTACAATTCAAACACATGCTTACAAATATAAACTTTACAGAAATTTCATGCATGTTATTTTTGCCCAGATATACTTTTTTTGATCCATATTTTTATGTATTTCTCTTGTTTCAGCCTACTGAAGAAGCTAGAATTGCTTCTACTGTTATTAACAGGAAGACAGCACTGATTACCAAGACAGAAAAAGAGACATTGCCATTTCAAAAACCCCAAATATCTCTCATATTTTGCTACTGGCGATGGAAGATGCAATATTTCTGACCTTTTCAGACTGAAGCTGAACTAGGGTATGTGGAAATTTCTGCACAGGTGGTGTCTGCACCCCTGTAACCTCTGACTGAGCATTTTGAAAAGCTAGAACCAAGCTGACAAAGAAGAAAGCCAAAAACCCCCTCCCTCTCCTACAGCCACAGACTCCTTCCTGGAGTCCTGGCTTTGCTGCTTGAAATAGCTCTCAGCTTTACATAAGGAGCAGTATTCTAATTCAGATAAACTGAATATATTTTGGTTCCCTGCTAAGCAGGTAGTAAATTGCTTCTCTGTAGAAGTGACCGTGTCCTGTTTTATATTTCACACATTTATATTTGTTATTCATAGTTATTTAAAAATCTGTCTTGAAAGAAGATTTTAGGAAGAGTTGCAGAGGAGTAACTCATGAAAAGATAAATGTATTTCTTCACAACACAGGGTATGTCCAATGGTTGGTTGCATATCCCACAAGCCCAATTTTAGGGAAAAACGTGAAGCTATGTTTGAACCCTTCAAGATATCAAGTTGTAATTTTGGGGCTAATTTTCAGTAGACCATGGCTCACAGCATGATGAGAAAAATGGCACAATAATTTATAATTTGCTGTCCCTAAATGATGACAAAAGACTTAATATTGTCCCAACAAAAAGTTCAACCTGGAAAAGAGTGAGTGGAAAGCATGTTATCTCTGATCCGCACGCTCTGGGCTGGGGGAGGCAGCAAAAGGGAGCAGAAGATTTTATCACCTGGAGGCAAGGGAACACAAGTACCACAGAACCCGAGCCCAGGAGGCTGGTGCAGGAGCCAGGAAGGAAAAATGGATCCTCTAGAAAAACAGGTGAAGGAGGGAAAATCCAGAAGAAATCCCACCAGTGTGAGTCGCAAATGAGAACTGCAGCTGAGCGCACAAACCCGGGGCTGTCGAGGAAGGGCAAGAGCAAGCTCCCGTCCACAGCTTCCCACAGCTGTGGTGTCACGAAGGTCCTCGAGGCGCAGGATGTGGGTGGGAACTCCCCGTCCCTTGGAAGCACAAGGCAGGAAGCAAAACCAGAGCTCCTGACAGGTAAGACTGATTAACTGGAAACCAATTTATTGTATAATTATATATACTATGTAACTTCCTTTGCATGGCTGTTAGTCCCTCTTGCTCAAGTTAAAATGTTTCTGATGATAATGCAGAGAAAATTTTGAAATGAACAAAGACTTCATGTAAACATTATTTATTTATCTATCTATCTTTTACTTTAGTAATTTAGGGATTGAATTTCAGTATGATATAATCAAAAATGCTAACTTTATTTCTTTAGATCAGTGGTCACTCTTAACAAAAAAGTACTAGGAGGTAATGAAATACACTGTCAAATTTGTATGAACAGCAAGCAGTTGTGCTACTTTAAAAATGTATATTTTAAATGCAATAGATTAAAATAATTTTCGTTTTGGACTGAAAAGACAAATAGTATTCAGAAAAGTATTTTAATTCACAATTTCACTTACTTTTTTTCTAATTTATGCTGGTAATTAGTTACTTGGCTGGTAAAACATGACGGGGACAGTAGCAGCAGTCAGTGGATCTGCTTTAAAGGAGTAATTGTCTCTCTGCACTTCATCCCATCAGTTTTCTTTTTTTTTTCCCCCAAATAGTTTTTCTAAGCAGAATGTCTATCAAATCTGAGTTTGAACATCTCTCAGATCTTAAGCGTTTGACTGCAGGTTATTGATTTGCTGCTTTAGATAGGATTGCTGCTTTTAAAATCAATCAGACATAGAATGTCTACATACAGAGGGATGCATTCAGGGAGTCTTAGAAATTATTTGTCTTACGTGGTGCTCGCTAATGTAATTTGTGGTCAGGGTTAGATTTGACGATGCCCTTTCTTCTTCAAAACTTGCAGTTGTACATCTCAGCCCTGCTAGTTTTTAGAGAGGGGTCCAAACCCTTCGTTCTGTCAGTGTCACGCCAGTCTCCGAGGGGCTGGTGTTTCCTGGGCAGTAAGATCAATGAGATCTATGCATTTAGTAACCCAAAAAAGAACCTTAATGCAGTCAAAGGAGGGAAATAGTTTAAATCAGGAAATGGTTGAAATGAGTATATGACAATGGGAGGGCTTTTTAAAAACCAGAACAGGTTTACAAAGATGGTAAACTGAAACCGAGAAGAAAGACTTACCCAAGTCTTTCTTTCATGTGAGACGTGGCGTGAGCCTTTCCCGGAGCGTTGGCAGGAGGGTGGTTAACCTCCAAGTCTCAGACTGCTCCACCTTGCTATGTAGAGGCATTTCAGACACTTGCTAAAGCAAAAATTAAGTGCTCACACATGGGGTTGGCAAACTTATAGGCTCTGAGTTGGTATACCTTAATGTGTGCTTATTATTAGAGGCTTTCAGGATAATACCGTTATTATACCCTTAACACACCTACACGTCCGTGTTTCAGCAGTGCTCATCACACCGCTGCACGATCTCCGGGCTACGACAAAGGGCTGAAGCGGTGGGTGGGAGCTGGTGCGGAGCAGGCTGTGGCGGGCTGCGCCCCAGCCTTTCCCAGCGGGGTGCTTGGTGCAGCCCGGGATGTGCTGGAACGTGCTCCGGAGAAATGAGAAAGGAAGGGAGAATTATTGAATGGGGATCACGGGCTGTGAGCGACACAGGGTGCTGGGGACAACATAGGACAGTGGCGTCGGAGGCGACACTGGCGCAGGAGGCCAGTCAAGGTCCAACGAGTGCCTTTTTCTGGCTTTTCTTAGTTTATGACTGCTTTATGCCAAGCTGTAGAGAAACCCATCAGCGGGATCAGCCACCGGAGGGTGCTGCAGGCTAAAGGAAATTGGAAATAGCGTGTACTGTAGGGTGATAAACTGCTGCTTTATGGGCTGTTTTGTTGTTTTAAGCAGTTTTAGGAAGTTGCTTTAGGCAGTTACCTATCTTAGTTATTTTTCAGTGTATGTTTAAGTCATACTGGAGATCGGAGACTCCCAGGGATAGGTAGCACTTGCATATTTCCAAATAAATAAGTTGTCAGTTAAACTAAGAGAAACTTTTCTTGATACTAACTTTTGCATTTATAGAAGGGCTTGAGCATCCCAAAATTTGTAATCTTTTTCCTAATTATCTTATTTTAATAAAAGAAACATTTATTATAACTCTATTTGATATTTGTTTATTCAAAAGAAATAACATCTCATAAAGATAAGTAGCATTTTTAAAGAATTCTACTTGGAAACTGTACATTACTGTTCTGTGACACAAACCTGCCGTTTCTTCTCTTTATGTCAGACATAGAAGTAAGTTCTGCTGCAGCGGCCATTAACTGACAAATGCAGTAATTAGTGTCTCCTTTTTGAAATATGCAAATAACAGAGCATTAGGCTCTAAGCTAAAGCAAATGCATTTCTGTTCTTCTGTAATGAGTTGAACCACATACAGACATCTCAGGAGCTTCCAAAAAAAAAGAGACATAACTTGCTGAAGCCCAGGTTTGCATAAGGAAAATCTGTGCTTAATGCACAAGCTTGTAGTTGAATGCACATGCTTTGGGAATTCAGCAGCACGTGTCTAAGCATATATTCAGTCAAATCCTAAATGAACGTTGGGAGTTACATCCCAGCATTAGACTCACATTTCATATATCTGGCCAAAAGTCTTTCTGGCTTCAGGAGAAAACCCGTAAGACCCTGCATATCATCAGAAGGAAACCTGTCCCTCAGGTTGGAATGGCTCAGGACATGATGCTATTGGGTTTCAGAAGATAATTTTCCTTGTTCCCCACTTTTTTGCTGTCTACAAGCTTGCTGTCCTGCTCCCCTCGACCTCACGAGGTGTGTACACCCCTCCGGTCTGTGGCCCCATCCACCACCCCGCAGGAGGTGGCTACTGACTGTGCCATTCCCCCAGCCTCTTGGGGGAACCCCCCATGGTCCCAAAGGCTTTCGGGGCCAGCGGTACAGCATGAGGGGGGACCCCTAGGACCCAAAGAGCATGGGAGGTCTATGCGGATGTGTCCCGCCTCCCCAACCCAGCAGGGAGCCATGCCCCTGGAAGAGGGAGTTTCAGTCCTTCCCTACCCCTCCCACATTGCCTTTGCTTTGGAGGGCTGGAGAGACAAACAGACTCGAAGTCCCGTTCACCCCCAGGCCCTGACTGGGACTTAAACAAACATGAAGGAAGAGCTCCAGCACAATGCCGTTGCCCGCAGCCAGCTCTGCCGAGCAGGAGGTGGTCACAGACCGAATTTCTCCATGGTCAGAGTGGGCAGCGCTTTGTAGCAGAAATTACGGGGGTTTGTACAGTGTGGGCAATAATCCCTCTGCTCTTGCTGGCAGTAGCTGTTTGAGTAAAAAAAATTGTCCTGAACACAGAGTAGGCTCTTAGGTTGTGGTTTCCAATGTATCGATGCAATTATTCCCTTTATGGCTAAAAAGTTTTACCTAGTATCATATGCTTTGTGTGTGTGTACACAAATGTAAAATGGAGAGCTGTGAGACTGGTCCTTGAAGGAGTCCATAAATGTGTGCATTTGAGGAAAGGGAGTAGTTGCCCATCACTACCACACAATATCTTTTGTAAATAAATTCCTTCTGATAAATACATTCGAGATGTATACATTCATGTTAACCTGGACTGAAGACAGACACAGATAAAATTGGAATGACAAAAATAAGTCCTGTGTTCACCCTTACAAAGAGATATTCCCTCCGTGAAGAAGGATCACATCTGGGCGATGATTCAGTTTGATTCATGACTGTAAGGTTTCCTGTTGGTGATAGAAGATAGTACTGTAATTACAATCTCAATTATTTTAATCTTAATTAAAACATTGAAAATATTAATATTAAAAGGAGATTATTTACATTTTTTCAGTGATAGAAGGATGGAGAGAAGACCTCAGTCTAAAAGAGGGTTGCCATGTTTAATTGGCACCTGTGGAACAGCATGTGCTTCAGGAGCATGGGGAGATGCCTCTCCCCAAAAAATCATCAGTGATGTTGACCAGCAGTGAACCAGCTTTAGGCTCATCATGGACAATGATTTCAGACAGTAACCCATGTATTTTCAGGTCCTCTAGCCCTTGTGTTTCTTACATCAGTATAATTCCTTTTAGAAGTAGTCTTAACATTTTTAAAAAAGAATATACAACCTACGTCCTACGGTACGCAGCAATTAGAAATACTAACTTCAAATCTTCAGAATCTGATCTTTTTGTTTAACTGTGGGTAGTACGTGTGAGTGTGGGGGGCATTTCTCCCAGCAAAAGCCTACAGAGCTCCCGCTGGGGTCACCTTCTTCTACACCAGTGCTGGATCTCTCCATGCGAATCTGTTTGGTTTGTAGATAATTACTTTTCTTTAAATTACTTTGTGCATTGATCCCATAATCAAATTGCTTTTTTATCGGTGTGCTTTAGTTGTCAGAAGAGGTTGGGGTTTTTTAAGACCAGCATCACATTTTTCCAGAAACGATCCACAGGGGAGATGATGAGCTACTGGAGCTTAAATTTTCCTGTAGTATTCTGTCAGCTGCCTTCTGTATATATATATTCATGCATTTTGAAAGGGGTTGTAATCGGCCTTCTTAGCAGGGGTATGGAGATAAGGCTAATCAGCTACATTATTACAATACTAATTGGCAAGTCTTTGCTGTGCAGGATGACCCAAAACATCTTTGTTTAAAGTGAACTGTGTAGGGGAAATTCAAGCCTTCAAGAAGCCTCCAGTTGAGCAAATGGCATTCAGGGGAAGATATAAAAGAAATTACTCAAAGGCTGCTCATTTTTACTGCGCTGTAAATTTTGTGAACCTTTCTTGATCCCAGCAAAGAGCAGAATTTGGTTCAGTAATAATGAAGCGATTTCCAGCACATTAATAATCATCAATTTATATAAAAGCGTAGGGTGTCTCATTGCACAGTATTTCTGCTTTAATGTTTCAGGGGTTGTTACAAACTGAAATGCATAGAAATGACAATGTCAGTCTGAATTTACAGATGAGATGAGGTGGAGGTCCTCGGGCAGGAGTAACGACATCACTGGTACTTAAGGATAGCTTCAGCATAGTGCAGATTTGAGGCGCATCTGGGAAAGCTCTTTGATCATGGAAAGGTCTCCGTTTATAAAGAGGCTGCTATTTACTGTTTCACTAACTCCCACAGGAAAACAATTTGAAGCAGACCTGCTGAGATTTTCCTTCTAAGCAGAGCATCTGTTTTATTATGGCGCTAACTTTCTGTTGTGCTTCCTGGACAGGTTAAGAAAGGGCAGTACCTAGGACAATTCTTCACATTATCCTTTCTACGATCAAGAAGCCCACATTCCTATTTTGTCATAGTGATATCTGAGATACAGCATAATTAATAGGGGTGTTCTTATGTCTGGGAGAAGTAGCGAAGAGCTTTCTCAGAGTGTAAACATCCTGTAAATTTGTGCACAGCAGTAGCAATTCCATGTCATGTCTGCTTCCCCCTCAAAACCTTGGGAGCTTCCATCCCCTGCCTTTCTCTCAGAAAGAAAATTACAGATATGCTCCCGGCAGAGCCTGGAGTTTTGAACAAATCCCCACAGAGACATTTCTACGTAAACTGACCATTTTCTGGCATGCTTCACGGACTAGACACGCTCTACAGTGACTCTTTGTTTCACACCTGTATCATATCAGCAAGGGTTTTTGTTAGGGAAAAACAACAAATCAGTAATTATAATGAAAACACACATTCAGCATAACTCAGTACAGAACTGAGATTTGCATTGTAAAAGCCTAGTCCACGGAGCTGTTTTTAAAGATAATCATTCATTTAATCATTTTCCAAAGTACTCTCGGGCATAGCAGATTCAGTTGTCATGAAGTCTAAAGTGTTCTTTGCCTTAATTTTATTCTTGCCGAGTCCTTGTAAATAACAAGAACACAGATTTTTATAATGTACCAAACAGTATTAGCCCGAAGAATTAATTAGCTGGAAAATCTATTATAAAGTGAACTTTTTTTTAAAAAATGTGTATATTTATAAATTAATATGTTTGTGTACACACACCCCCTACATATATATACAAATACATTTATACATGCATAGCATGAATTTGCAAGGCTTACAGCAGTCAAAACCTTTGGGAAAGTTGTTATACTGATACATAATAGCAAAGGAAGAAGAAAAATATTTTTTTGAGCATACTCTAGCATAAATTAGCAGGAACCTTTTCTTGGTTCTTATCCTTCACTTCTGATAGAGAGCCAAGACACACAACAAAACACTTAAATATTATCTGGAGAATCAAATTTTAAGCGTAAATGCAAATTAGCTAGATTAAACTTAATTTTTTATGACTGGTTCCCAGTGCTGTTAGGCACAACTTTTTGGGAATTCATGCTCTTTATTCATAAATATTTCACATAATAGCCCTGAAAAAGTGGTACCGCTGTTTGATAGTTTCATGTCATGGACATTATGTATCCCTTCCAATGCTATTATAATATGCATATAGAGAAGCATAAAAACATATTGTGAAGATTTTGGGTTGAGATGTGTTGGGAAAAGTCACAATTCTGAAGATTTTTGGTTAGATAATTAGATGAAAGTAATGAATATTCGACTTACTATTTAGCATTATTAGCTATTAGGATGCTGTGTTATCGAGTCTTAAACTTCTAGTTTTATGATTTTAGTCTGGTTTTGTAAACACACAGAAACATTGTGTGTCTGCCTGCCCAGCTAATCCCGCTGCATGCAGATTTGGGGCTCGGGGGTAGAGAGGGGACAGCCTGGCCGGGGGGTGGATCAGATGCGGGATGGCTCCAGACTGGCTGTGCCGGAGAGGTTAATGTAAGGGTATACATGGGATGGTGCTCTGTTTCCTCCATAAAACTTTGCTGCTTATAGGGTTTGGGTGTTAACTGTACTCCACTAAAATCAAAGAGAACTCTTCTGCTGAATCCAGGGAGCAGGATGTCTCCTTACACCTCTTATGTGCGTTGTGTCAGCTTGCGAGGTCAGCCCCTAACCCACCTACATGCCTCCAGACCTGCACATCCCAAGCCCGCCACATTTGCTGCATGTATGCAGATGATCTTTAGCACATGTATGCAGTGGGGTTGATAGGCAAAGTGGATGTGTCTGCACTTCTGGGTCATTAGAAATGCCAGATAAACCTCCCCCAGGAAAGGAGAACATGTCTAAGAAACTAAGACCTGTAACAGCCTTAAGCAGATCTGTAGAGGCAGATGCAGGAAATTTTGTTCTGTCAGTGGCTTTTTCTAAAGACAGATTGCCCCAATGGCCAGTTTCCTTCTTGTTATAAACAAGAACACACCCTAGGGATACGACAAATTGATGAAATTAGTGTCAGAATGGCTGTCAAGGAGATACTAGCATACAGAGCAATGCTGTGATGGTCATGAATGTAAGAGGACTGTAAAATATCCACACATCATCGAATCAAAGCAACCTTTTCAACCTACGCTAATTGTACCAAGAGAGTGACTGTACAATCCTAAAGGCTGTCAATTTATAATTTAACAGATTTCTGAGAGTGTTAATGGTAGCTATGTTTCCTAAAAACTGCCGTGAAAAGGTCATCTAGGAAAGAGAGCTATGTTTCAGTACGATTAAGCTGCCTTCAACCTAGAGGACCCAGGGGTTCCTTGTCAGGGCTGAGATCGGGGCTGCCGTCTCGCCCTGAACTCTCGCTCTTGGGCTGCCTTTCCCCCAGGAGCAGCCTGAGTTACGGTCGGGGTGTCAGCCTGCATTTTCTGCATTAGCTCCGCATTTACGGCTTGACTAGGTTCCCCACCGCTTTGAAACCCTTCCTTTTTAAATGTCATGTATTACTGCCGCAGCTGACCTCGTATTTGTGACCTGGTGATCTATAATAAGAAATAATGCTTGTGAGCAACCAGGTTCTTCACAGATTGTCGTGGTTTTGTTATTTTTCTATCTTTCAGAGCTGCTTCAATTATTTGTTTCAGATTGTGTTGTCGCAATTGTCGGATTGCCTTCAGAGCCGATGTAGTACAGAATAGGTGAACCAGGGGATGTTTTTATTCCCTGTTATGTTGTGTAATTATGATTTTCAAACAGTACGGAAGACTTGGCCATGAATTCAGCAGCGGAGTAGCGTTCTCCTAGCGCAGCGGAAGGGACCTTTGCAATACCTGCTTGTGAACGGATCTGGACAGGGATGGATGCTCGAGCTCAGCCCCAGGCCTGGGCAGTGGCCGGTGCCAACCTGCCTCCCTCCACTGCCAAGGCGGGCGCAGTTAGCTCTGGCATTGCCTGTTGCTGCCATCAAAAGGCTCCATTTTCTGCAGATTAATTTTGAAAGCACAAAAAATCCATTGCTAACTATTTGACTAGGCTGAGTGGAGCTGAATGGCTTCTTTGTCTGCAGTTTTCACAGGAGTCCCCCAAATATGAAATTCCCAATCCCCAGCTGCCCGAGGAGACGCTCGCAGCTAAAGGCTTTATTTCCCCATGGGCCTCTTCAGCCCTTCCAGCTGTGGCAGCAGATGGATGCATATGCTACATAAGGGATTCCAGTCATAAACTTACTGCTTATACATTAAAATAGAGATTTCTGTAAGGGTTGAGTATTAAGAAAGTTTTTTAAATCCACATTATTGCAATTATAGAAGACAAATATTTTAAATTATTTTCTTTAGTTGGAAAACAAATTGATGCTATTTATGTTTTCTGGGTATGTAATAAATAGTGATATTACCTAATATTTTATATATAACACAACATGTAAATGTATTTTATAGCTATCGTACCGTATTTTCCAATACCATAATGACTGTCTTCTAACAGATTTGTCTTTTTAAAAAGCATTCTAACATAATTTACTAATTACATGAAAAGTATACATAAATGTATTACAAATTCACTCATAAGCACCATTTACCCAAATATTGGGAAATACCCCAATAATTAGGGGATGATAGCAACAATTAATGTAAACTAGGTTTCTAAAGGGCAAAACAAATAGTTTTCAGTGCAGAATCAGCCATTATTCTAAAAACAATGCAGGATTAAAATGGATAAATTTAACCCGTTCTGGTGGGAGTACAAGAACCAAGGCCATGCTGTCATGTGCTGCTTTTTGGATGGTACAGGAGTCATCAAATAGTTTTAACTATAAATCTTCTCATTCTCTGTTACACACTGCTTCAAAATCCAGCATGAAAAGAAAATGCTGTAGACTGCTTCTATGTACATATATGTATATGTGTGTGTGCAAAATTAATAGTATCCAGTTTATTTCCAAAATACTTCATCACAAATAAATCCTTTGTAATGGAAGGAAACAGCTTTTAAAAACCTTGCTATTAAGCATCAAAAGATCAACAGTTTTTGTGCTGTAGCGTATCTGTGTCGGATTTCCTCCTATCTTCATTAAAGAAAGATGGGTAAGCCTAATTGTGCTGCAAGAGCCCCTGGCATTCTGCACTTCATTCTTCATTCAACTTTATGAGTGTGTTGCTGATGCCAGAAACCCAGCTTTCCCTAAATGTGGGTCTGTTTATGTGGGTCTGTTTATGGCATAAAATTTTGAAGAAAAGTGAACAGAAATGGTTAAAAAACAGATGTACTGGTTGTTACCCTCGTTAGTCACCATCTCAGCAGAGCTCCAGTGATGGGAGGTGAAGGGTGGATCCGATCTAGGTCAGGGCTTGGCGCAGGCAGCTCGCATTAGAGAGGTGATGCCTGAAATCCCCAACCCGCCCTGACGGCAGCGCCAGCTCCAGCCTCGCCCCAAGCCCGTGAAGATGCTGAAAAGCTTTGGGGGGGGCAGGGCCCCAGGAACAGCGTTTCAGATTCCAGTCCTATAAATATTTATGAAGCGAAATGCTTTTATGCTCATGAATAGTTCTTTTGCGTAGCATATGTTCACAAGGTTTATCAACATAAATGGACCATGTCGAGTAATTTTCCTTCAGTTGGTATATTTGACTATTGTAAGGGGGGAAAAAACCCAGAATTTTCCAGATTAGTATGATCGGGAACAAAATACACCATAGATATATTCACTGGGATGTCTTGCAAAAAATTGCTCTTAATTCTTAAACGCCGAAATCAAAGTGAAAATTAAGAATTTAGTAACAAATTAAGTGGACAGTAAAAGACTGCTGATTACTGAGATTCTTGGAGCTAGTAACCGTTACTCATGCCACAAAAGCGTTCTGAATGAGGCCTTAAATGCAGTCGGTCCTGCTGCCTGGTATTTATTGCTGGCCTGGCAGCTGGCAGGGCGAGCAAACGGCCAGGGAAAGGCAGAGCAGGGACTGCGAGACGCCGGGGCTGCCGGGGCTTGGCGGCGGGCGAGCAGGTGAGGATCGGGCTCGCTCTTGCACTGCAGGAATCAGGCAGCATCAGATCAAGCTTTCACATAAAGGGAGAACGTGGAAGCTGACTGCGAGCGCTGGTTCTCACGGGAGCTGCTGCGCTCACAGGTGAGCATTGCAGGCAAAAGGTACAATGAAGTTTTTAGAGTCAAACTAGCTTTGCCCACAGCACTTTCTTTTTGTTGTTAGCTTCAGGCAGGATGATGCTCCTGTAGAAGCCCCTGAATTTTTGCAGAGACTTATTTTCACTCAGTAGAGAATTAAAGTAGGGAAATTGCATGAGGGGTCTTCAACCACTCATCTGGCTCGCACAGTCAGTATTAGCAAAAAATAACATCTTACAAAATAAGGTGCACTTCTTCCAAGCTGTGGTTGCAGCTGTAATTTGTGTAAGTATTGAAAGATCCATAACTATTATTAGCCTGATCTTTAGCTACTGTAAATCACCATAATTTCATTGGAACTAGCAGAGAGTTTCTTCTTTCTCATCAGAAAAAAAGGAAAAAAAAAAAAGGAAATAAGACAAAAAAAAAAAAGGAAAAGAAAAAAGAAAGATTGTCCGTTTTTCCTCACCAGGGACCTGCCCCGCCATCTTCCCTGACATAAAACATTCACCAGTCTGTGGAATCTATTTGAACTAAATGGCCACCTTTTTTTTCTGTTTGAAATGGTTAAATATCCCCCATCAATATTTCATTCTGCTCATGATTTCTCATCTTCCTGTTTTTTATGACCTCCTGCCTCCCACGCAGTAGATACCAATGGGGTATCTGCATTTATAAGAAGAGGGGTTGAATATGCCATAAATTTACTCATGCGTGTGGATCTAGAGGGAGAGGAAGGGGAGAATAAAGAGGAAGCCAAGCCTAGCCCATTTTTCTTAACATGAAAATGAAATTCCACCTTTTTATTCTCAGCATGGATGATAAGTGGGAAGACGGGAGAATTTGCATTCACACATGCAAGTGACAAAGCTTGTGGTTTCCCAGGTGAGGCTGGGATCCAGCCCCCACGCCCGCAGTGTTTGTGTGAGGGCTCTCTGAAGCCGTGGTTTCTCATAGCGTATGATGAGGATCACAGGAGACTGATTTACTGGCCCACCTACCTCTCGCAGAGGGCAGCTGGGTTCCAGGCGTGTTCAAGTTTCACAGATGATAAAGAGCCTCAGGCTCATACCCGCGGGCTCTCCGTCGGGAGAGAGGGGTGATCTGCTTTAGAAACGCCTCCAGCATCTCTTGCCCTCCCTGCAGTGCCCAGGGTGCCCGAAGGACCGGCCAGCAATGCCGCTGCATGGCACCAGGCTGGGACGAGCCCAGGCTCACGAAAGGCGTTCAGCTGATGGGTGCTGGGGACTGAAGCCACCAACTCAGGTTCATCCTTCTAATTCCTGGCAATTCAGCCCTAAGCAGAATGCCTCCAGACTAGAAATGACTATTTTAGTCCCAAATTCACTTTGTCTTTGACCTTTTCAGCAAGACAGCCGCCGAGGTGACCAGCTGTGACAGTGGGCACACCATGAAGCACACTTCCCGGTGACATTCCCTGCACATTGCTGGGGTGCTCAAGTAAACGTTATTTCACATTTTCAGCCAATTTAAACTTGCACCCATGTTTCAACTGATTATTAACTCTGGCTAACGTAAGCAGAGTAAGATAGATGAAGTATTAAGTTAGCGAGTTGAATTACTGCCCATGTGTCTTAGTTGGCTTTTTGTTATTCTCCGACCATTTCTCGTATTTTCCCCAGCAATTGTAAGAGATGCACGTCCAACGCTAACGCTGCCTGCTTCTCTCAGCCATATGGTCGCTCGTGCTGCTAATGCGCGGGTCAGTGTTGGCTGCGAGGGCAGATGGCCCATCTGCTGAGCATCACTGGGGATGGCCTCATCCATAACCGCCAGCCTCCTCGCTTCCTACTGGGGGCACACGACAGGCAAGATCATGCGAAATGGGATTTACAGCTCAGGGTGGTGTGTTTAAACAAACTCCCAGCAAATCCCCTTAGTACCATTTATAAATAATGAAACATATATATATCTATATATCTCTCTCTCTCCTTCCATTGCAGTCCTGGTAAGAGGCTGTGTGTAATACTAACAGGCTAATTAAGGCAATCATTCCTTTTCCATATGAAATTTTATCCATAAACTTTGATGAATTGCATTTCTGGATTGCTCTATTTCAGTGAAGCTGCAGTTTTTCACAAGCAGTGAACGCTCAGGTGCACAAATATTACAGCTCCATCCATTACCATTTTTGAAATGCTTCTTTTGTCCCATTTTTACAGCTTTCTGAAAAAAAATCTCTTTGGTGGAAGATTGCATGGTGAGGGAATGATAACTGTGTTCCTTTTAAAATAAGCAAACGTCAGCCCTCCAGACAGTGCCCCAGACAGCATTTAAGTGACATTTGAAATGGCAGCGGACATGATCTTGAGTGAGCACACAGCACCGTTGTTTGCCTTCACGTAAACTCGTTGTGACTTACCCTGCCCCGGCGCTGCGCACCTGGTTGCTGTTTGGAGTGACGTACTCATGCATAAAACGAAGTGGCATCTTTAAAATTCAGTGTTAATTACTCTTGATTTCTCTAAGTTCTGTGTCTTTATAGGAATTGCTTATTAAAATTCTTGAGGTTTTATTTTCCACCCGTCTCGAGGCCGCCGGGTACCTGCAGGCTGGGCAGCCGGGCGGGCTGGGGTCAATTCATACCCTGCGCAGTGCAAGAGGGCTGTGCTGGGGTTCAGTGTACCTGCCGGTGAGGTTGGGGGGAGAAGGGGTGGGGAATGGGGGTTTCTCTTCCTTTCTAGTCTTTGGCTGAACTATTCTGATTTCCATGTGTTTGCCCTAGAAATTCCCGTTCTGTCTGACGTTGGTCTCGTAGCTAAGTGTGAAAGAGAAAACGATGAAGAACAGTCCAAGAACGGAGCACACGAAGGGATAGAGCAGCTCGAAGGCAGCCACCCTTTCCACCTAAGGGCGTGATGTCCTTTTGTGCCATCTCTCCTCACCTGAGGAGGTCAAATTTGGCTCCACGGGTTATTAACTTGTCCTCTCCATGACACAACTCCTTCTTCTGTCCACTATACTGACATAAAACTACCAGTAGGGATCAACTATCTCTGAAGTAGCTTATACTGCTGTGTTGTCTCTTTGATGTCCCCCGTGCCTGGCAGTAGAATTTAGCATATATCGCTATCCTGGCGACGTATGGAGATGTATATCCATACAGCATGGCCATTGAATCCCGGGTTTGGAAATGGAGGAAGGGAATCATTTCTGCCTGGAGGGCACATTCTGCTACCGAATTAGGCAGCCTTTACCAGCTCTTTGTCAGCTCAGAAATTTAGCTAGACTTGTCTTAGCCTTTCCTTCCTTTAATGTAACAATCTGTACCCCTTCCTCTAAATAATAATTACCAAACAAATCATCTGATTGCTATTTACCGACTGTAATGCAGATGTGGCAGTGTCTCAGCGTGTTGCAGGTCGCTGCTCATGCACTCACTCTCTTTCGGGGTCCCGATCCGCAAGCACTTCCCACGTGCCGGGAATTCTCTTGCACCAGTGGGATGCTCCGAAGGGCAGGGGTGTGGGCGCTGCGGGAGGTGGCGTTCAGGAAAGGCGGCCTCAGAAGTTGCATGAAGCTAGATGGGGCAAATCTTAAATTCATCATTCATCATTATCATCATTATGTTCTGAGCGTTACCTGAAACCTATTAGGGGAGTATTGCTTAAGAAAAATGAATAATATAATGTATGGTACAACCTATAGAAAATAGTACATTTAACATTTAATAAATTATCTTTTTTTTTCAGAGACTAACCAGCAATTGGATAGGCCTACTCCAACTGTAGACTTAATTGAGAGCTACTTAACACAATCTAGTAAACCCCATGAAATGGAAATGTTGCAGTGCTTGGGACTAAAAATCGTGTGCTGGAGAGAGAATCCCAGTTGTAGCTAATCCTGATACTTATTTTATTCTGTAGGTACCTGGACCGCTTCCAAAACTTGTGTTGGGTTTATAAAGCTACGAAGAAAATGCCTTGATACTGAAATTCTAAAACCTCTCCTTGTACATCAGTCGTCTGTTTTAAACCGGACAGTGTAAACAGCACAGGGAGCTAAACTACAAAAACGTAAGAAAATTAATTGTTCGGAAAAGTGTTACACTTGTACTGAAGTAATATGACATTTTTAAGTCAAAGGTTATGGATTTTGATATCAGCATATGATTATATTATAGAAGTAATTTAACAAATTCCAGTTCTACCAGATACAAATACAGATACCGGGATTACATTGATGAGCTACATTTTTACTTCTGCATTTCATGCTTAAAATATGCGTCCATTTTGAGTTCTACTTAAATACTTAATGTCTGAAAATATTTTATTTACTTGGAAGAACTGCAAACAACAGTTGAGGTAACTGCCTGCAGCCTAAGGCACTACTGAACCTCGCTGGAGATCCGCAGGAACGTGCTATGCTGGCATCTCTGAAAATGCCTTAACTGAGAGGCCTGACGATGCAGCACGGGAATTCGGGAGCTGCTGGGGGTGTGAATGTGGGAGATACCCGGCACAGTGCTGGGGACTGGGAACGGCGACGGCCAGTGCGTTGGAAGAGGCCTGGGTACATTTCATCACTGCTTGCTCAGGCCATGCTTTTGCACCTTGTGTGTATGTGTCTAGAATTTCAGTTCCGTTTTCCCATTAATTAGACTTTCTTAATCAAGTTTTTTTTAATTAAAAAGCTAACTGTACGGGACAGGTACATGTGTAAATAAGGGATTATGCTTATGTATATGTTAATATTTACATGTAAAAAGATATGTACATAGGAAAGAAAAAAACGGCTCCAAGAATGTTTTCAAAACTGTTTCTTTCTTACACATGCACAAAGAGGAAATTCACATAAATGTGCTCCTTAATTTCAACATAAAGGTTTCTGCTCAATTTTCAGTCACTTTGAGTTTGATCCCACTGGGGTTTTGTACGATGAGTTTGTACGATGTGTCTTTGAGCATGGCACGGAGCCATTCTGCAGATGGTGCCACCCTTCATCCATAAGATGAGCTGTGTCAAATCTCGTTTGCAGTCTTCTCACCTCTGGGTCTTGTGCATCTTTTAAAAACAGGGTCTCAAAGCCACAGAGACCACGGGGCGGGGGGGGCATTACCCAAATCTGGGGCTTTTTCCTGCAGATCCTCCGTCCCTCGGTGCAGGTGTAAAGAGCCAGAGGAAAGCCGGGGTTTGCAGCCCGGGCAGGGACCCCCAGCCCCTAAGGCAGGGGCTGCCAGCCACTCTATTCTCACCTGTAAGCATCTTTTATAAATTCCCCAGATGTCCTTCAAATAACGACAAGGCGGGGCGCAGATAAACACGTGTATCACTGTGCGTTACTGATACGGCACGATCGCTACGTTTCACTTACGAGAATTTGAGCAGTGTGTGTAGATGCGCTCGCCCCGGCACACAGAGTTCCTGAAGGAGCACCCAAGCGGTCGGAGACGCTCCCCGCCTGGGTCCCGCAGCCATGGCACAGCCGGCTGCCGCGTGCGCAGAGCAACACGTCTAAACTGAAATCCACTGGAATTGCAGCTTGCTTTGTCAACAACCGAAAACGTGTATTTCAGGCCTGTACTTCTTGTTCAAGCTGTTGGAGGACTGTGGCTATTATTTAAAGTATTCTGCTCCAGGAATATCTGTAGCCTTCAGTGTACCCTCGAGTGCCTTACACAGCTTGTGAACAAAACTGCTGACGGTGAAGAGAAAATGCACCCGAGAGTCGCTCTGGGGGGACCGATGCCAACTCCCTTTGCATCCCGAATGCCACCACCACCACCTCGCGATGGGCAGCAGCGTGCGTTAGCACAGAAATGGATTTAGTTTAGACTCAGGAAATCGTATTGTGAATATGTGTATTAAAGCCTGTACTTACGTATTGTACATTTTATAAAAAGGAACTATTGTAAATTTATGCAAAATGTAAACCAGAGAAAATGTTTTTTTTTTCCGATGGCCAGTGTGCCGCGACTTGTGTTCTCTAATATAATCTCCTAATAACCATATCCTAAATACGTAATGTTTGGTTCAGTGCTGAAACAGTAATTGACAGGCCTAAAGTTGGGCTGGATTGATCAATTACAGAATTTTACACATATTTTTGTATTGTGATTCATATGATATATATCAAGAGACTTTCTATTCATTTGTAAAATACATAAAGTATTGTAAACTTTTAATAAAAAGATCTGTTTTAAACCTTCAAACGAGATGACTGTTTTGGTTCTTTTCCCAGATTGCACAAAGGAAGCCTTCATCAGTTACAGTAACTTTGCTGACTTTTGTTTTGTAATGCAATAGTTTTTAACCACTTTTTAAGGCCTACCTGAAAAACTGATTAAATCGTCAATAAAAATACCCTGGCAAACCCACAGCAATGTAACTCACCTCCTGCTCGGCGGAATATTAACTTGTTCTCCCGTCGCTTCACTGCCGGTGGGGTCGAGCCCCC